>NC_140583.1:1173983907-1174041907 GCF_964204655.1 Triturus cristatus | reverse complement strand
CTGCTTCGAAAGGGATGTTGTGGTGCCCATATATACGCACCACCTCAGCGTGCTGACATCAGTTTCCTTTTTTTCCTCACCAACTAAGCAGATCGGGAGAGCTAGCTCAGTCATTATTTGACCAACTTTATCAACCTTTTTGTCAAATTGATTGAGCTATTGCACCCAGTGTACTAGGGACATGTCCCCTGCAAGCTTACAGGGTTTACACCTTGCACAAAATGTCACAGATAGATGTTTGATGGTCTGTCTCTGGTGCATAAGGGACAGTACACGACCCCTAGGCCTCTGTCCAGTGCAAGTCGATGCACCTCAAGGCGATTGGCTAGTGGGCATTGAAGCTCCTGGTGGTGCAAGTGAAGAAGGCTCTGTGCCATTCTCGGTCCCTATCACATTCCTGAGGTAGATCTCTGGACTGCTCCCAGACCCCTACGCAGGTGAATGTTTTTGCATTCAAAGACATCTTGCTCCAAGTAAGGTAAATCCAAGAAGCACAAGAAGAAGTTGAAGCATCGTACGGCTTCCCCATCCAAACGCTGTGCTTCTGGCCCACAGACCACCTGCAGAGCTGCACACTGCCCCCTGTTCTCTGGAGCCGTAGCGGCACCCGGTCAACTGAAAGAATTTTATGATACCACTGTCACCATATTTGGGCTAACGACTTCCTCTGGCATGCTTTTGGACCCCACAGAGCTGAGAGGTGCCCCAGTTGGGTCACCTCTCTATGAGCAGATTGAGAGGGCTCGGCTGTCACCGATGCCAGCCGAGCCCTCTCAATCTGCCCATAGATCCAGACTGAACGCCAGCCGCAAGCACCACCAACTCATCTGAGCCACCAAAAGGACCTCCTTCAAGGAACGCATCGACAACAACGCACACAATAGCAAAGAGCTCTTCAACATCGTGAAGGAGCTCTCCAACCCCAGCTCCAATGACATCCCACCATCGCAAGACCTATGCGACTCTATAGCCACCTTCTTTCACCGCAAGATCGCAGACATCCACGACAGTTTCAACACCCAGACCCTCCCTACAGCTGCACCCACCGCCCCCAGCCTCACCAACCACCTGCTCTGCTGGACCCACGTCATCGACGACGACACCATCAAGACCATGAACACCATCCACTCCGGCTCACCATCTGACCCCTGCCCTCACCACATCTTCAACAAAGCAAGCCAACCATCGCGCCCCAACTTTGGAAGATCATCAATAACTCCTTTGAGACCGCAACAGTCCTGGAAAATTGGAAGCATGCCGAGATCAATGCCCTACTCAAGAGATCCACAGTGGACCCAAAGGACCTCAAGAACTTCCGGCCCATCTCCCTTCTGCCGTTCCCGGCGAAAGTCATCAAAAAGATCGTCAACAGGCAACCGACCAACTTCCTCGAGGAGAACAACATCCTGGACCCGTCTCAATCCAGATTCTGCAGCAATCACAGCACCAAAACCACCCTCATCGCTGCCACATATGGCATCAGGACCCTAATGGACAATGGCAAAACCGCGCCCCTCATCCTCCTGGACCTTTCAGCCGCCTTCGAAACCATCTGCCACCACATCCTTCGCACATGCCTACACGACGCAGGAATACGCAACAAAGCCCTGGACTGGATCACCTTCTTCCTCACTGACAGAACACAGAGGGTCCGCCTACCCCCTTTCAGTTCCGAAGCCAACAAGATCATCTGCAGCGTGTCCCAAGGATCATCCCTCAGCCCTACCCTCTTCAGTGTCTACATGGCACCGCTCGCCAACATCGTCTGCTCGCACAACCTCAACATCGTCTCCTACGCTGATGATACTCAACTGATCCTCTCACTCACTAAAAACCCCGCCAAAACCAACCTCCACGAAGGAATGGAGGCCGTCGCCAGCTGGATGCAGACCAGCCGCCTGAAACTTAACTAAGCCAAGACAGAGGTCCTCATCCTCGGAACCACTCCCTCCGCCTGGGATGACTCTTGGTGGCCAGCCGCCTTGGGATCCGCACCCACACCCACCGACCACGCACGCAACCTGGGGTTCATCCTGGACTCATCGCTCTCAATGACCCAGCAAGTCAGCGCCGTCTCATCCTCCTGCTTCAACACCCTCTGCATGCTCTGCAAGATCTACAGATGGATCCCCTCCAGAACCAGAAGGACGGACACACAGGCCCTCGTCAGCAGCAGACTGGAATACGGCAATGCCCTTTACGCAGGAACCACAGCCAAACTCCAGAAAATACTTCAATGCATACAGAATGCCTCCGCACGCCTCATCCTCGACATCCCCCGCCACACTCACATCAGTGCCCACCTGAAAGACCTGCAGTTGCTCCCAGTCAACAAGAGGATCCCCTTCAAGCTCCTCACCCATGCCCACAAAGCACTACACAACACCGGACCAGCATACCTCAATAAGCATCTCACCTTCTACACCCTGAACCGCCAGCTTCGCTCCGCCAACCGCGCCCTCACCACCGTCCCACGCATCCACAGGACCTCCACTGGCAGCAGATCCTTCTCCTACCTCGCTGCCAAGGCATGGAACACACTCCCCACACAGCTGCGACAGACCCAGGACCTGCTGACCTTCAGGAGACTTCTCAAGACCTGGCTGTTTGAGCAGTAGCTGCACCCCCAACCCCGCTCAGCACCTTGAGACCCTCACGGGTGATTAGTGCGCTCTACAAATAAGTGATTGATTGATCACTGGTGCCTTTTTTTTTTTTAAACAGAGTTTTATATAGCGCAAACTTGACCCGAATCGGGTATCAGAGCGCTTTACATAGCACCAGTTACATTAAATGAGGACACATTCCTTGTTCCACCCAAGCTCCTTCCCATTCAGCACTGCCCTCGACGCCACTTAACAAAGAACCTATAATCATCCCTTACTCCGAGATGGCCCCTTCCTGTTGCCATTTGACATTGATTCCGGCGCCACCCAGGCCCTTCCACCCCTGGACTTACCACCCCTAGATAGACCTTTCCTTCATTCAGAGGAGATGAGGAGGAGGAGGGAGGGTTTGGTCCGCTAGCGAAAGACCCTGATCCAGAACAAAACGTAAATGAGGCGCTGGGTGACCCAAGTGGCTTTGGACACTTCACCGGACTCTGTAATGCTTTTTGCTCCAGGGTCTGTAGCAGGGCAGGCAGAGAACCTTGACTAATGCAAAAAGAACAATTGATGGACAGAATGCAGAACAATGTCATACATTCACCCCAGTATTTGACTGATTTGCATATGATGGCCATGTCTGAACTGGGGTGGCAGAGTGGGCTAAAGAACGGTGATGGGTCAAACCCAGATCTGTTGACTGGGTGTGAGTGTTTGATTGGTTCTGATGCTCCGTCCATCACCACCCCCTTTTGAGAACCTTGACTTACAGCTCCCAGCAGTTCAGGTCAAGGTGCTTCTGATGGAGCGGGTAAAATAAAACATTTTTAGTATACCCAAGCCATTTATATATGTCATATTAAAATGAATAAATATTAATTCTAATGAATAATGGAGTGTTGTGATATTAAACTAATCAATCTTATTAATCAAGAGAATACACGTGGGAATGCATTTGCATGGCTAAAATAATAAGTGAACTAAGTTTGTATGCATATTAAACTTATATGTTTGGCTTAAGCGGTGTTAATGTGATTTGCGCTTAAATAAACCAGCATTAACGGCTTTAAATGTTGCATATGGCTAGGTAAGTGCATACACATAAGGGTATTAGCAAGGGAATAACATTGTTTTAATCATTTCTATGTATTAATTACGATTCTGTGTTTCTTTTACTTAAGTTGACTATTTCGGCCTACTAAAAGATGGCTGCTGACTGAATCCTAGCTAAAGTACAATGACTTCATAAATTGAGCAATGGAGAAGGCGCCTGCACCGACTTCGTCGTGGCCTTTCCATGAACTATCGAACCAGGTCCATGAAGACTACTCTGGGCGAGATGCCAATGTCCCTGAACATGGAGCAAATGTTGCCACCTGGGAACCAAAAGCCACCTATTCACAATAGACTGATACTTTCCTGACCTGGGAACAGCTTTTCCCATGCGCCTAGTTTATTCATCATCCGTATGTGAAATTTGGAGAATGTTTCTTAAAGTATTGGGACGTGACTGAATTCAGCCAATCAGAGGCCTGGAAATAAAGAAAATGATACTGTTATATGTAAATTTTGGTATAAATATTAGTAGTCTAGAGAGGGAAATTGCTGCTCAATACCTAGCGCTCTTGACCCTCGCTGATCGATGCTACTCTACGCGACACTCTATGCTGCTCTTCGCTAGGAGATCTTATGCTGACAGAAGAGGACGGGACTTTAGGATTCAGATGAACTCTCTGAGGACTGGTGCTGACTTAGAAAACGACAAATAGCCAGAATAGGTAAATATGACAAAAGATAATATGGCATTGTTAGGATTTAACCTGCAATTTTAATTAGATAAAGAAAAATCATTATTTGAAGAACTGTGTCGGGTGATTATTTCTTGTAATATTTTCAATGATTAATATGAGAGTTAAAGTGATTTCCATCAAATTCCAAACCAACTAAATGATCTATTTGAACTCCGGATGGAGGAACTGTTAGGCGAAAAAAACTGCAGGGTGTTGCTATGGGCTGCTCCGCTCAATACGGAAAGTTATGCCCTTACTCCCATTAGAC
Organism: Triturus cristatus; assembly: GCF_964204655.1. NCBI lineage: Eukaryota > Metazoa > Chordata > Amphibia > Caudata > Salamandridae > Triturus > Triturus cristatus. The sequence goes on along the minus strand of NC_140583.1, from coordinate 1,174,037,243 downwards.
TCTAGGAAATTGCTGGTACAGGGCCTTATTCTGTCAAGACTGGATTATAACAACGCCCTTTTCCTGGCTGCACCGGAATACACCTTGAACGTGCTCCAGAGGGCACAGAATGCAGCTGCAAGACTGCTGACGAACACACCCAGAAGAACGTCAGCAAAACCGGCCTTGAAAGCGCTCCATTGGCTGCCCATAAGAGCGAGAGTGAAATTCAAAGCGCTCTGTACAGTGTTCAGAGTCCTCCAAGGCACAGGCCCTCCGATCCTCAGAGATCTGATCCGCCCTTACAAATCAGCACGAACGCTCCGCTCTGGCGAGGAAAACCTGGTAGCTATCCCGAGAGCAAAAAGAACAAGGACCGGAGGACGCCGCTTTTCAATAAACGCGGGTCAGCTATGGAACTCCCTCCCAACATCAATGAGGAAAGAACCTAGCTTGACCAGATTCCGAAAATCCCTCAAAACGTTCCTTTTCCCCCAGAATGACTAACATCTCTGGATGCGGCTCAGAGGAGGTCTGTCTGTGTGTACACGTAGCGCTGGGACGCTCAAGGGCAGCCATGCGCTTTAGAAATTCTTTTTCATTTCATTTCATTTCATTTCAGTAAGTCAATAGATGTGTTTCCTCTATCCAAAGTGAATAGCTGTAGTTAGAAGATCAGGAAAAAATCTCCTCTGCAAAGGCACGGATGGTTGATGAGAATGAATGTTGGTGTTATGGGCCCCACCAGCGTGTGATGTGTGTATGTGCGTGTGACTGAGAAATCATTCTGTCCGTGGAAGCAGGGGGAGATTTTGTGTTCAGAACTGCACCAGTATTGCTGGTAGCAAGATGATGGTTTTTATTGTTTTGGTTTGATGATTTGGCATGTATATAGCTTATCGATTATTGATTGGTATTGATATATGTACTAACCCTATGTGTTGAAGTTGTATTGAGTTCTATGTCGTTTATATGGCCTCCGGGAGGTAGGAAGTCGGGAATTGGTAACAGTTCCGTAGCAGAGCAGAGGTAAGTGCTGCTCTGGGGAAAGACGGAATTGTGGTTGCCCATAGGTACACGGGAGAAACGTGTGACAATTGAAGTTACACGGCGCATTGTCTGGGTTCGATTCGGTAGCATTGCCGAGTGTTACCATTAGTGATTTTTCTGTGTAAAAGAAGTGCGTATGATAGCAAAGGGTTACCTGTGAAATTTTGGTCTTAAGTACCAGGAAACCAATTGGTATGCCGATAACGCTTATCACTGAACAGGTAGCAGGTGTTCTCTGAGCTTGTTAGAAGGACAAAGTAGAGGTAAGCGCTGCTTTGTTAACGTATGTTATAATTCTGTAGCAGGACAGACTGTTCGCTGTTCTTGGGAAAGCAGGATTCTGTGTGAATGAACTATATTTTCTTGTGTAAAAGTGCGTGAATGAAATAGCATTCAGATTGATTGCGGAACTCTGGTTTAATTCTCAGGAGCATTGCGTTTCCACCTATGTGTTTTAATACCGGAGAAAACTGTTAATTGATGCTTGATAGAAGGGTAAAGTAGAGGGATGCACTACTTTGCCAACGGACGTAATGATTCTGTAGTAGGGCAGAGGTAAGCGCTGCTCTCGGGAAGACAGAATTCTCGTGGGAAAGGTCTTTTGCTATTCTGTGGTTAGCGGAGCAGACAATGGAGATGTTTGTATGTTGTAACTAACAAGTATTGTAAAAATCGAAACAAAGTCTACCGAGTAGTCTTGTAAAGGAGGGGTAGACTGGAGACAGGAGACAGGAGCAGGAGCTGCTGCAGCGACTGTTGACGTCAGGTGGACCGCGCTGGCATTGGACGGTTAGTCAGTGACGTAGACGCTCCAGGATTGGTGCGTTAGTGTGAGCCGCGCTAGGATTGGAGGTTGTGACAGTGACGTAGACGCTCCATGATTGGTGCGTTAGTGTGAGCCGCGCTAGGATTGGAGGTTGTGACAGTGACGTAGACGCTCCAGGATTGGTGCGTTAGTGTGAGTCGCGCAAGGATTGGAAATTGTGACAGTGACGTAGACGCGCCGGGATTGGTGCAGGAGCAAGAGTCGCGTTGCTATTGGACTAAAGATCGTACAGTTGTAGAAAAGAATAAAGGGTTCACGAAAGACAGGAAGATGTATTATCATTCACCCGAGAAAATGAAAAAGTCGGTATTCAGTAAACTAAGAAATTGGTTTGTGAAAGACAAAGAGATTGTGACTAGGGAAGGACAGTTACTTCCCCCAGCGAAAACCCCCACATCCTTCATGGTTGCGAAATATGGGTACCATACGTGCATCTGTTTAGACAATTGGGCGAAGTATACAAAGGAAGACGGAGTTCTAGCGTTTCCAGAGGATGGGTCCTTTAATTTGGCAATATTGAGGAACTTACGGGAGAGGATGATGAGCTTAGATCCGCGACCTAGGCCTACGCAATTTGAGGCATTAACCGAGTGGGAAGATGAGATGCATGAGCGAGAGAAACAGAGAAATGGCAGTAGGTACCGGTATATGTTTGGACGGCCAAACGATCGCGAAACTCATTGTGATCGGATGAGATGGTGGCGAGATGCGAGTATGACTGAAGGATTGTTTCCCGTTAGAACAGAAGGAGAAAGTGGAGGAAGGAAATGCCTAGAAAAGAAAAATCATGTAGAAACCCGGAGGTATGGGGCTAATGAAACGGACGATGATGTCCTAGATGATATGTTTTACAAAAGTCCACCTCCATACAGGCAGGAACCAGAAGCACCAATCGCAGATACACCAGTGAGGGAAACTCTGAGAATCCTTAAAACAGAAATTGTGACCCCGGAAGTAAAAAGAAGAAATTCTCAAAAGGGAAAGGAAAATAGGGCAGAGAATGAAAATTCTAGGGAACTAGCAAGAACCACATTAGAACTGACAGAGAAAATAAGAGAATTGACGAAAAATCTAGAAGCAGTTACAGTCCCTGTGACCATAGGTCCCGTTATGCCTATTTTTGAGAAGCAGAAAGACAGTGAGCACGGACTAACAGTCCCGTATGTGAACAATAGACAGGAAAAACAGCCCCTGATGAGAGCAAAAGAGAATTCCTGGGGACATACTATGGGTAAAGGTGAATTGCATGTGTCAAAGAACCCATTTTACTGTCCTGATACTGCCGAGAGAAGCAGAATGATAGGAGGATCAATATTAGAACCACAGAGATTGACAGAACCAGGGAATGTAGAGAAATCAGTGAGCATAACTACTGAAGAATTGAATGACTGGCTAAAAGGCTTGCAGGATAAAGAAAAAGAATCTCATACCGTTGATGTGGCAAAATTACGGAAGGTATTGGAAGAGTTGATTGTAGGGACCATCCCCACAGAAAAGCTGAAAAATTACCAAGATGAGGAATTGCTGTTCATATGCAAAAGTATCACTTGGAGAGCAAAGAATTTACATGACAGACTAGCAGAAATAGCGAGTGAAATGGGAATTGACATGGACAAGGTAAAAGCTTTATAGAAACCATACCGAGTGGATTTCACAGAAAAAGACATTGAGAATCTGAACGCTGCAGGACGGATAGGGCAGATTAGGGACATAAACACGGTATTGTGGACAAGTGGAAGAGCAGGTGGTATAGGAAGCGAGACGACACCTCAGACAGAACATTTCCAGCGTTTCCTGTGAGAGAAAAGGAGAAGGTGGTGATGGAGTTCCCTATGAGAGAGATTCCAGGAGGGGGATATATGCATGTCCCATGGACCAGACAGGACATTTTGTCATTTACAAATGACTTCCCTCGATTACGGGAAAAGCCGGTCGAGTGGTACAGACAGGTAGACAGATTTGTAAAATTGTCAAAGGTGCTGTGGATTGATTTGAATAGTCTGTTTGATATAATAGTGCCAGCAGACTTGTGGGCAGAATGTAAGATAGTCATAGATTGGCCAACCAAAGAATACCCGAGAGATCCCAAAACAGGAGCCCCAGACCCAGAGGTAATGAAGAAATACGAACAGGTCATGTTATTCTTGAAAAACAAAGTGCCTCCAAAAGAAACAGACTGGGTTAAAATAGATCGAACACATCAGGAAGCGAAAGAGTCAGTCCACGCGTACTATGAGAGGTTAATTTTGGCTTTCAAACAGTTTAGTGGGGATGACAGTCTGGGAGAGAAGGACCTGAGTCATTTTGTGTACAGATTTGTGTATGGTCTGCGTCCCGAGATTGGGGACATGATTAAGCAGCACACTGTGGACTGGCAGAGCAAGAAAATAGATGAGATCCTGAGGCATGCTCAATACTTTAGTGATGAGATTGAGGCAAAGCAGCGAAAATTAAAAGAAAAGGCAATGTGGGCTCAAGTGAAGGTGGCGGAGAGACAGGAAGCTCAGTTGATAGAACAAGCTAATAATCTAGGCATTAAATCAATATTTGGCCCAGGAAAAGGAAAGGGTAATATAGAAGAAGCCAAGAAGAAGTTCCCCTGTCACAATTGCGGAAGGTTAGGGCACTGGAAATCCGAGTGTAAATATCCACCAGGTACTAACAATGAAAATCCGTCATTGAATCCACAGGTGCAGTGTGAGGGGAGTGGCCCACCGCCGCAACAGCAGAAGGCTGTTAAGCCGCAGAATCAGGTGCCAAAACCGCCCTTACCACAGAGCCGGAGCACACAGAAGTATAGTAAAGAGACGGGATTCTACAATGAAGAACAGGTAAACAAACCGCAACGCGCGAGCGCTGTGTCACAGTATTGGCTGCAAAATGACGAAAGTGAGCCAGAAGAGATTTATTGACGGTGCCGAAAAGAGGAAGCAGGGTGCGTACTTGGCGCATCTCTAGAAATAGATCAGACAGGACCATTTGTGGATGGGAAAGTTAATGATGAAAACATTACTTTTCTAGTAGACACTGGAGCTACATGATCCACTGTCAGATCAGCAGACGTGAAAAATCTTCCTCTTTCGGATGAAACAATGTAAGTAGTTGGTGTGTCTAACACCCAGATTAAAACGTACCTTACTGATCCTGTAAAGGTCAAAATAGGGAAATTTTCAGACATGCATCGATTTGTGGTGTGTGACACCAGTCCTGTGAATTTGCTAGGAAAGGATTTGTTGTGCAAGATGAATTGCACCATATTCTGTACATCAGACGGAATAGCCTTTGAAACACCAGATGAGGATGTTCTGTACAAAATAACCATAGCTAATCGAGAGTGTGAGGTTTCTGGAACCTATGCAGTATTCAATCCAGATGAATTGCCCCCAGAATTGAAACAGACAGTGAAAGCAGCAGTCTGGGATTTCACTGGAGAAGATGTAGGCCTGATGAGAAATGTAGACCCAGTGAGAATCGCTGTAAAGGAAGGAGCAGTTTACCCAAACATTCCACAATACAGACTGACACCTGAAATAATAACAGGAGTAACCCCTTTGATTGAGAAAATGATCCAGCAAGGAGTGTTGAGGGAGATAATGAGCAGTCCATGTAATTCGCCTATCATGGGACTGAAAAAGCCAAGTGGGAAATTCAGGATTGTGCAAGACGAAAAATTGTCGTCTCATGTTGTCCCATTGTTCCAAATCCCTCAGTAATTTTGTATCAGATTCCACATGATGCAGAATGGTACACAGTAATTGATTTGTGTCATGCTTTCTTTTCCATTCCGTTGCATCATGACTGCCAGCCGCTTTTTGCATTTCGGTTTGGAGACCGTATTTTGGCATGGTGCCGAATCCCACAGGGGTACACAGAAAGCCCCTCCATTTTCAATCAGTTGTTAAAGAAATCCCTGGAAAGTCTTACTATGCCTGAGAGTTCAGTTTTAGTCCAGTATATTGACGACCTATTGGTGGCGTCAAAGACACGTGAGGCCTGTGAAACAGACACCATAGCTTTGTTAAATCATTTGGCAGATGGAGGACTGAAGGTATCTCCAACAAAATTGCAATACTGTAAGAAGGAAGTGACATACTTGGGTCATACTATCGAAAAAGGCCTGAGAAAAGTAACCATAGACAGGATCAGAATCATTAGAGGAATTAGAGCTCCAATGACCCAAAGAGAAGTGAGAATGTTCCTAGGAATGGTTGGTTACTGTCGTCAGTGGATAAGTAACTTTTCCCTGATTGCCAAGCCATTGGTGAAATTGACCAAAAGTGAGGTAAAAGACCCCCTTGAACTGAACAAGGAAGAATTGGCAGCATTTAAACAGTTGAAGAACAGTCTTTGTGAAGCCCCTGCGCTGGGTATGCCAGACTATGAAAAAGAGTTTGAGCTATACTGTAGTGAGCGAAACCGATGCACACTTTCATTGTTAATACAGAAACATGGAAGGCAAAGGAGACCAGTGGCATAATTTTCGTCAATGTTAGATCCAGTGGCGATAGGTCTGCCAGGATGTCTGAAAGCAGTAGCGGCTACATGCCGAAGTCTGGAGCAGAGTGAGGGAATCGTGATGGGGTATCCAGTAAGAGTGTTTGTACCCCATAGTGTGGCGATCCTTTTAACAAGGAGTCGAACACAGTTCATGTCACATAGTCGGCTGACTAAGTATGAAAAGGTCATTCTAGGTGCAACCAATGTGAGTTTGGAAAGATGTGTGTATGTGAATCCAGCTACACTTTTGCCTGATGCAGAGAGAGTGGAGATAAGAGAAGAGGTTGATCATGATCGTCTGGATGTGCTTGACTACTGCACAAAACCTCGACCTGATATAAGAGATCTGCCACTGCCAGAAAGTGATTATGTGTTTTTTGTGGATGGATCCTGTTTGAGAACGGATGAAGGAGTGTTGAGCGCAGCCTATGCAGTATGCACAGTTTCAGCAGTTATAGAAGCATCACCCTTGAAAGGAGTTAAATCCGCTCAAGTAGCAGAAATAGTGGCATTGACCAAGGCATGCAAAATTGGGAGGAATGCGAGAGTGACTGTGATGACTGATAGCCAGTATGGCTTCGGAGTTGTCCACGACTTCGGCCAATTATGGCTGCAAAGAGGTTTCCTGACCTCAAGTGGAATCCCATAAGGAATGCAGAAGTGGTTGGAAAATTGCTTGAGGCAATACAAATGCCCAAAGAATTGGCTGTAGTAAAATGTGCTGCTCATGGACAAGGTAGTGATTACATCACTACCGGAAACTGTTTTGCAAATGACATGGCTCAGTATTGTGCCTGAAACAAATACTCAATTAATCGGTCAAAAGAAAGGGAAATGTCTTCTTGCTCCATAATGTTTACTAACGTTGTGGGAACATGGGATGAAGTGAGGCAGTTGCAGGATGAGACAGTTGATGAGGAAATGAGGCAGTGGGTAAAAGCAGGATGTGCACCCAGGGAAAAGGATCATGTGTGGGTCTATCGGGATGGAAGACCAGTAATGCCTGATAGCATGATGTCAACCATGGCACGGATGTATCATGGCCGAAGACATCTGGGAAGGGATGCCATGATAAGGGCTTTTAAGCAGACCTGGTACAATCCAAATTTCAGGTTGATAGCCGAAAGTCTCTGTCAGAGATGCCTGACATGTCAGCAGTACAACCCTGGAAGGAAAACTGTGGTGAGTCTAGGCACCATAGGCCGGGAGGGAGGACCTTTCACCAGAATGCAAGTAGATTTCATTGAAATGCCCCCTTTAACAAACTGAGGTATGTGTTGGTGGTAGTTTGTCTGTTCTCTAGGTGGGTGAAAGCATACCCGACCAGAAGAAATGATGGAATCACAGTGGCCAAGCTATTGTTGAGGGAATTCATCCCAAGGTACGGGTTCCCAATAACCATAGAATCAGACAGAGGAGGACATTTCTACAATGAGATCATGAAATTGATTTGTGAAGCATTGGGTGTACAACAGAAACTGCATTGTGCCTACCGACCAGAGGCTTCTGGTGTGGTCGAGCAAATGAATGGTACTATCAAAAACAGAATAGGGAAAATGTGTTTAGCCACAGGTTTGAAATGGCCTGATGTCTTGCCTCTGGTTTTGATGACCATTAGGTCTACTCCAGACAGAACTACAGGTTTGAGTCCACACGAGATCATCATGGGACGCGCCATGAGACACGTGTTTGTACCAGTCACCAAGCTGATGACTATAACTGATGACATGATTTTGGATTACTGTAAAGGCCTGGCTGACGCAGTTCATTCTGAGTTTCACCAGGTTGGAGCGGATACCACCACACTTGAAAAGAAACCAGCCCATGATTTGAGCCCAGGGGACTGGGTGAGGATAAAAGTCCACAGAAGAAGAAATTGCCTGGTTCCAAGGTGGGGAAGGCCAAGACAAGTCATCTTGACCACAACAACTGCTGTGAAGTGTGCTGGACTGAAAAACTGGATACATGCAAGTCACACTTTGAGAGTTCCAAATCCAGCAGACGGCATTGGAAAAGAATACTTTGACAAATCAGAATCAAGTGATGAGTCAAGCAATGAAAATATAAAGTCAAAAGAAAATCCTGAAAGGGGGGAAAATGAGCCAAGACTAGTTCAGACTCCCAGAGAAGAAATTCTGAGGAAAAGATTGCAGATTTCAGATGGTTCAGATTCTGGAGATGAGCAAAACGTCAATGGTGAACACAGAAAGAAGAAAAGAAAAGAATGTCCAGTCAGAAGTAACATTTACACCAAATGACAGAGTAGAAGAAGTTCCACTTGAGAAAATACTGGAAGAAGACGAAGGGACAGTCACAGAAAAAGAGGGACAGATTGCGGAAAAACCCAGAGGAGGTGTAGGGAACTGCAACACCCAGCTAGGTGAAGGGACAAGTAGTCAGCAGGAAGATTGCGTGCCGGAGACCCGAGGAGGGACAGAAGTCGGGCCAACACAAGAGGTGGATAAGGAGACTTCTGAAAAGGAAAAATCAAATGAGACAGAATCTGAGGACAGTGAAACTGAAATACCTGAGGGTCGAGTTCTGAGAAAGAGAACTTGGATTGAGGAAAGAAACGGCAAACCAAGAAGAAATGCTAAAGGTGATCTTTGGCCAAACAAAATTAAGAAGCTGAGATATCGATTGACACGAGTTAAACCCTCAGAGGCTGAACAAGTGAATGAAGTAACCAGTCAGCATCCAGAGAAAGAGGGAGAAACAGAAGTGTCAGAAGCAAACAAACGAGCAAGAAAACCAAACCAGAAGTATAAGTCACCTGAATGGACGTACGTGGCACTGCCTGAACCAAGGGAAGAGGCAGCTAGTCAAGGAAGTCCAGAGGAGACTTTGCTGAGATTGATAAAAGAAGAAGAAACAGGGGAAATCCTGAGAGTTATCTTATCCAACATCGGAGAAGAAGCGGAAGATCAGGAAATCCTGCATGTGGATGACGAAAAAGAAGTGAAAAACGACGAAAGGCCGAGCTGAGTAATTTAAATCGATCCTTGTAGGAATACACCGGATTGAATAAGAAATTGAAGTATTTGGATCACCTGATAAGGTCTTAGATCTTGTAGGAAAGCTACAAGAGGAGGAGTAGAAGAGGCTAAGTCAAAAGACACGGTTAATTCTAACAAGATGGCTAACATAGATGATAACGAGTAGATGTACCTTCATGAGAAGATGGTGCAAGACATGTTGTTGTTGTACAGGACTATTAATGCTTCTTTGGAGCGTACTCGCTCTTTTGATCTCTTTCAAAGTAACTTTAGATACACTAGCAGGACATACTGAGAATATGACTAATATAGTGAAAAGCTCACAAAAAGTAATACCAGTTAGAACAAGCACCGAGCATGTGCATCAAAATAGGTCAATAACTGATTTTTCTAGCAATGTGTTTTCAAAATTATTGTATGAATATGTAAAAACAATGGACGTAAGGGATTGCTACGTATGTATGCAATTACCTGCATCTGTTTCAGAAGGGGTGACTTATCATCACCTCCCAGCAACTTATGGAATAACATGTAGCGTTTTAACTAGTATATTTTATCAAGTAGGAAAATTAGAGTAAAATTTGTCTAATATAGATAATATTCTTGGACGATTGCCCATGAATAAAGAATTAAATCCAGCTAAAGATGCTAATGTGTTAGGAGAAATTTTTATAGAAACTAAAGGACTAACTCTAGAATACATTTTTAAGAACAATTTAACTTGCAGTTTGAAAACAGAAGAGAAAACATTTTTGGATATGGTTGAAGAGGGAAGATTGAAAATACACAAGAATGCAGAGGGACATAAGGAAGGGGAAAACATTTGGGAAATAGATGGGAAAAAGGAGACACCGGGTGGAGTTAAACCGACAATAGCTATAGACTCACCCCAGAAAGGCAAATTATGCATCATGAGGGAAAGGTCCCAATATGATTATATCTATATAGGGACAAGTGAGTGTCATGATACATATTTTATTGCATCCGGATGGGGATTTAGAGGTGGAGAAGATCCAGTTTTCCCTGGACTGTACTATATTTGTGGGAACAAGGCTTACTACAGGTTGCCCGACCATTGGTATGGCACATGCTATGTTGGCCTGGTCTTTCCAAAGATCTTTCACATGGATAGAGTAGAAAATAGTGGACCAAATAACCTACTAATGCGTAACAGAAGAGAAAGTTGGTTAGAAATTGTAGGTGATATTTTTGGAGCTTTGATACCAGCAGTGGGAATATCTTTGAATGCAAATAATATTCGGAAATTGTCTACCATAGTGGATCGCTTGTCAACAAGCACCGCTGGAGGATTTCTCTTGGTAAACACTGAGCTGGTTGCCATGCGTGCTATGATTATGCAAAATCGACTTGCCCTTGATATCTTATTGGCAAAAGAGGGTGGAGTCTGTGGAATGCTGAAAGTTCAACATTGTTGCACTTACATTCCTGACGAAAGCAGAGATCTAAAAGTCTATATAAAGAATATTACAGAATTGCATGATGAAATAAAACCACTGGAGGTTGAAAGTATCTGGACTAGAATTAGTAATAAAATGGCTGCTATTAAAGCTTTCTCAGGTAAATTAGGTAGTACTATACTAGGGAAAATATTATTTCCATTAACCTGTGTGATATTCGTAGTATTAATACTTAGATTAGGATGTATGTGTTGTAGATAAAGAAGAAATAAAAAGAAGGTTAAAAGAGAAATTTACAAAAAGAGGGAAAAGAAACCAGAAAAAAATATCAATGAAATAGAATTGGAAGAGTGGAAGGAGAGTATGTCTGACAAAACAAAAAGAGAAGACGAAAGGGAAACAGAATTTTGATTAAGCAAGAAGACATTTCAAATTTCTGTAAAAGGGGAAAATAAATTGGATTTTATTTTGTGGGTTTTGTGGTGATAAAATCACCAAAGGGGGGATTGATGGAGCGGGTAAAATAATTTTTTTTTAGTATACCCAATCCATTTATATATGTCATATTAAAATGAATAAATATTAATTCTAATGAATAATGGAGTGTTGTGATATTAAACTAATCAATCTTATTAACCAAGAGAATACACGTGGGAATGCATTTGCATGGCTAAAATAATAAGTGAACTAAGTTTGTACGCATATTAAACTTATATGTTTGGCTTAAGCGGTGTTAATGTGATTTGCGCTTAAATAAACCAGCATTAACGGCTTTAAATGATGCATATGGCTAGGTAAGTGCATACACATAAGGGTATTAGCAAGGGAATAACATTGTTTTAATCATTTCTATGTATTAATTACGATTTTGTGTTTCTTTTACTTAAGTTGACTATTTCGGCCTACTAAAAGATGGCTGCTGACTGAATCCTAGCTAAAGTACAATGACTTCATAAATTGAGCAATGGAGAAGGCGCCTGCACCGACTTCGTCGTGGCCTTTCCATGAACTATCGAACCAGGTCCATGAAGACTACTCTGGGTGAGATGCCAATGTCCCTGAACATGGAGCAAATGTTGCCATCTGGGAACCAAAAGCCACCTATTCACAATAGACTGATACTTTCCTGACCTGGGAACAGCTTTTCCCATGCGCCTAGTTTATTCATCATCCGTATGTGAAATTTGGAGAATGTTTCTTAAAGTATTGGGACGTGGCTGAATTCAGCCAATCAGAGGCCTGGAAATAAAGAAAATGATACTGTTATATGTAAATTTTGGTATAAATATTAGTAGTCTAGAGAGGGAAATTGCTGCTCAATACCTAGCGCTCTTGACCCTAGCTGATCGATGCTACTCTACGCGACACTCTATGCTGCTCTTCGCTAGGAGATCTTATGCTGACAGAAGAGGACGGGACTTTAGGATTCAGATGAACTCTCTGAGGACTGGTGCTGACTTAGAAAACGACAAATAGCCAGAATAGGTAAATATGACAAAAGATAATATGGCATTGTTAGGATTTAACCTGCAATTTTAATTAGATAAAGAAAAATCATTATTTGAAGAACTGTGTCGGGTGATTATTTCTTGTAATATTTTCAATGATTAATATGAGAGTTAAAGTGATTTCCATCAAATTCCAAACCTACTAAATGATCTATTTGACCTCCGGATGGAGGAACTGTTAGAGTAAGTCAATAGATGTGTTTCCTCTATCCAAAGTGAATAGCTGTAGTTCGAAGATCAGGAAAAAATCTCCTCTGCAAAGGCACGGATGGTTGATGAGAATGAATGTTGGTGTTATGGGCCCCACCAGCGTGTGATGTGTGTATGTGCGTGTGACTGAGAAATCATTCCGTCCGTGGAAGCAGGGGGAGATTTTGTGTTCAGAACTGCACCACTTCAACCAGGAGCTGGTTCGCCTGAAACACTGCTCGCCTTCATTAAAGCCCTCACTGATGATTTCTTACAGGCCTGGACAAACCTTGGGCAGGAGTCCCTGTGCATCACATGATTGCCTGACACTAGACATAAACAACAGGTAGTAGTGTTCCCTTACAGGGAAATGTCTGCACATCCACTACGTACAGAAATAAGTTAGCACTCAATTTAGCGTGAAAATAAGTTTTTTCGTAAAGGTGTTCTACTACAGTTCTAAAAGCGGATGCTAAGTCGGCCCCAAAACACCTACTACCTAAAGGTGTTGTTAGCACAAATCAATGTACAACCAATTTACACACAGAAAATTGAGGCCGATACAGCATACCATTTGTCCTTATCTAGTCCTAGTTATGTGTTTCCGACCCTTGGGTGTAAATAAACCCAAATTCAAAGCAAAGAAAACACAACAGTATTAATCAGAAACAAAAATCCAGAGAGGTCATTCTTCATGTTGATTAGCAGTCTTTATTCTCATAATACAAATCTTAAAATTCCCAGCACACGATTAGCAGACACGTGTTTCGTCTTTGCTCAGACTTTTTCAAGGCATGAACATCGGAATTAACAATCCAAAGTCAGAATTGCGCCACATCTATTATTGTGTTGCAGTATATATACGCACGCCCAATCCGGATGTTGTAGTACAAACACCTCAGCTCCAAATGACCCACAAACGACCACAAACAAAATCCTTGTAATCGTCCCTTGTTTGGGAAGTTTCAGTATGATTTCAAACTAAGTGTTTGAAGTCATGTGGCCATTAGAATCAATAATAACAGTGCTTCAAAACCATCTGCAAGTTGCTAATTATCGAAGGATCCTCATTAACATCCCTGTTCTAATTGAAACCATCACCTCGTAGTTAACCAACCAGTCCTATTGTGTATTCACTATAATGATATCTGATCAAGAGGCTAATAATAGTGCTCTCATGAAAATAAACACCTAAGTAGCACTCCTATTACGGCTCCTGCGGCACAACCATGATACGTTGTGAACCAGAGCTTCTAATCATCAAAGTCTCTACCCGATCTGTATAACCTCACAGTCCACAAGAGACACCATGCCCTGCCTCTGGAGACACAGCCTTCCCCTCCAGGATCCCTCCCATGAGAGCCTAGTTGTGCAGGCCTCAAAAGACAAGGTCAACACAAATGCGTTTCCTTCTACTCCACCAGACAGGGAATTCAAGAGGCTGGACACCTTTGGGAAGCATATTTTCTCTGCCACCAGCCTAGCCTTGCCGTCAGTTAACACCGCATATTCCCGTGGGTTCGGCTGCACAGCTGCTTCCCATGTTTCTTGAAGAGGGCCGAGCAACCCTCAACCAAGCCTTAGTGGACAGTCGGGATGCAGTGAAGTTTGCAATCTGATGATGGATACCACGGACTCCCTGGGTAGGTCCATGATCTCTACGATGGCGCTGTGCCACCACGCCTGGTTATGATCCACTGGGTTCTCGGGGAATGTCCAATCATCCTTGATTGAATTGCTCTTCGATAGCCCTAGCCTATTTGGTGACAAGACTGACATGGCGCTCAAGCGATTTCGGGAGAGCCAGTTCATGCCTGGTCTCTCAGGCTTTCTCTAACTGCCCGGTTCCTGCAACAGTCCTTTTGCCACTACTGAGGATGTGGTTGAGGCACGTATGTGCTTCCGCAGTACAAAACATCCAAGCCAGCCCAGCAGACTAACCACTCCTTTCATGGGTGGGGTCGCAGATAACAGAGAGGACTTAGGTTCAGGCCCAGCATTCTGTCCAGTCCCCCACCCCTCCGGCCTACAGCAGAATTAGGGTGGCAGTTTTCCCCACTACTCTCTGGTGCTCAAAAGGGATGAAGGCCTCTGTCCTATATTAGATATGCACCCTCATAACTACTTTCTGAGTAAAGAGAAATTCAAGATGCACACAATGTCTCAGGTTCTTGCTGCGCTGCACACTGGAGACTGGATAGTAGTGCTAGACCTACAGGAAGTATATTTCCACATCCTCAGTCCAGCTAGCCCACTGGCGCTACCTGCAGTTTATGATGGGCCAAGAGCTTTTCCAGCCCGCTGTGCTCCCTTTCATCCTTACCAGTGTCCCTCTGATGTTCAAGAAAGTGATGACAGTGGTTTCAGCACATCTGCGGAGGTCAAAGTTCAGTCTTCCCCTACCTCAACTGGCTGCTGAAGGTAGGCTCGCCCAGGCGCTCGTCACCCACCTTCACACTACGGCGAACCTCCTTCAGATTTCTGGGGTTCACTATCAACATGCTGAAGTCACACCTGATCCCCTCTCAGGAATGTATGACATTACAACGCAAACATTTACAACGTAAGCTTTTACCACAAGGTATTTACATCGCATCATCCATTACAACGCATGATTTTACAACGCATGCAATCACAACGCATTTTTAGAAACTACATTTACAATGCATTCCATTACAACGCATACCATTACAACGCATACCATTACAATGCACAATACTTTTAGGGCAGCAGTAGGGTAAGTGTTGGATAGTGTAGGGGTAAAAATTACTATTCCCACTCCAGTGAGTGCAACAGTAGGGAAAGTGCTGGATAGTGTAGGGGTAAAAACTACTATTCCCATGTACCCCAAAACCTATACCCACCCTAAAACGTAAAAAATCCCCATTACTTACCTTATTATTTTTGTTACTTTTTTTTATTGAGAGTTTTATGTTCCGTGATACATCATTGTACATTTGCAAGTAAAACATTATGCCAAGTGAACACAGGCACTCAGGCATTTAAACACATTATGGAGCATCCAACACATTATACATCATATAGTTCAAGTATGAAACAACAACTTGTGCGTGGATACTACCCCTCTGATGATCTGGCGTGAGGTGTGGTAGACTGACTAATGCCAGGTGCCTGCATAGGTGGGTTTCCGCAAGGGTGTGGGTTGATATGACGTCCCCCACTCTATTTTGGTGTACCTCTTTGATTAATGCCCTTGTTTGTGCTCCTAATATATAGGGGACTGCTCTCTAGTGCCAGGGTGCAAACTTGAAACTATGAACTGAGGTGGGTGGGAGGGGTCCAGGGGTTCGCTAAAAGGATATTTTATGTTACGTATCTGTTTTATGGTTAGTTCCATTTCGTCTGCGAGATATCTGCGGCATCAGAACCGGGGGGAGAGGGATGTCCGAGGGGGGCTGTATCCCCCATCAGCAGTCGGGCACTAGTCTGGTGGGACTCTAGTATCCCATTACTTATTTTATAATGCGTTGTAATGGCATGCATTGTAATGGTCTGTGTTGTAATGGCATGCGTTGTAGTGACATGCGTTGTAATGGCTGCGTTGTAATGGCATGCGATGTAAAGGTATTTGCGTTGTAACAGATGCGTTGTAAAGGTAGTGCATTGTAATGACTGGTTTGTAATGGATGTTTCCCCCACCCAGAGGCATCCTTTCATCAGTATAATTCTTGACACCGTGCGATTCTGCGCCTATCTTAGAGCGGCGAGTGCAGGATATTCAGGCTTTGATTCAGACATTTTCAGACTCTATCCTTGATTTCGGTGAGACTGATTCTAATTCTGCTAGGTCTTGTGGCCTCCTGCATCCTGCTGGTGAAGCATGCCCAATGGCACATGAGGGGTCTGCCTTGGGACTTAAAGAGTCCCAGTGGGTGCAGCATCAGGGAAATCTCTCCGACCTGGTGCAGATATTGTAAGGGACTGTACAAGATCTGCAGTGGTGGCTGATGACCCCCACTTGCCTGTGATATTGCCTCCACCTGTGAACAAGGCGGCATTGACCGCTGAAACGCGTAAGGAAATGGAGGCTGTTTCTGTGCTGCCAAGCCATGAATAAATGCATTTGTCTCCAGCATCGGGCCTCTTTCTTGTTGCCTTGGATGATTTGGGTGGGCTGCTCCGTGCCCATCGCTTTCAGAGGCCGCCCTGAAGGGTCGGGGGCTCCGGTAATCGGAGGAGTTTGCTGGATGTTGAATGAGGAGCATGACCCACTTGCCCTCTCTGAACCTACGAAGGATTGTGCCACTAAAGCAAACACAGAGAGCGTTTGGAAGGGATTCGGAAGGGAGAACTCTCTTTTCTGATCGTGCTGGAGACAGGCAATTTTTCGAGGCTTACATGAACAAGTGAGCACTTTGCAAAAACTATAAATAAACGTGAACAGTTGTATTTTGAATATTTTCCACTCCAACATAATGCGAGTAAAATAAGACCAGGATTTGCCTATCTATTTTGAAAAACGAACTTACCTGCATTATGGGATATGAAGTTTAACTGACTGGTCATGTGACTTTTTACTTTAAAGCATGCACATTTGCACCTTGCCTGTGATATTGCCTCCACCTGTGAACAAGGCGGCATTGACCGCTGAAACGCGTAAGGAAATGGAGGCTGTTTCTGTGCTGCCAAGCCATGAATAAATGCATTTGTCTCCAGCATCGGGCCTCTTTCTTGTTGCCTTGGATGATTTGGGTGGGCTGCTCCGTGCCCATCGCTTTCAGAGGCCGCCCTGAAGGGTCGGGGGCTCCGGTAATCGGAGGAGTTTGCTGGATGTTGAATGAGGAGCATGACCCACTTGCCCTCTCTGAACCTACGAAGGATTGTGCCACTAAAGCAAACACAGAGAGCGTTTGGAAGGGATTCGGAAGGGAGAACTCTCTTTTCTGATCGTGCTGGAGACAGGCAATTTTTCGAGGCTTACATGAACAAGTGAGCACTTTGCAAAAACTATAAATAAACGTGAACAGTTGTATTTTGAATATTTTCCACTCCAACATAATGCGAGTAAAATAAGACCAGGATTTGCCTATCTATTTTGAAAAACGAACTTACCTGCATTATGGGATATGAAGTTTAACTGACTGGTCATGTGACTTTTTACTTTAAAGCATGCACATTTGCACCTTGCCTGTGATATTGCCTCCACCTGTGAACAAGGCGGCATTGACCGCTGAAACGCGTAAGGAAATGGAGGCTGTTTCTGTGCTGCCAAGCCATGAATAAATGCATTTGTCTCCAGCATCGGGCCTCTTTCTTGTTGCCTTGGATGATTTGGGTGGGCTGCTCCGTGCCCATCGCTTTCAGAGGCCGCCCTGAAGGGTCGGGGGCTCCGGTAATCGGAGGAGTTTGCTGGATGTTGAATGAGGAGCATGACCCACTTGCCCTCTCTGAACCTACGAAGGATTGTGCCACTAAAGCAAACACAGAGAGCGTTTGGAAGGGATTCGGAAGGGAGAACTCTCTTTTCTGATCGTGCTGGAGACAGGCAATTTTTCGAGGCTTACATGAACAAGTGAGCACTTTGCAAAAACTATAAATAAACGTGAACAGTTGTATTTTGAATATTTTCCACTCCAACATAATGCGAGTAAAATAAGACCAGGATTTGCCTATCTATTTTGAAAAACGAACTTACCTGCATTATGGGATATGAAGTTTAACTGACTGGTCATGTGACTTTTTACTTTAAAGCATGCACATTTGCACCTTGCCTGTGATATTGCCTCCACCTGTGAACAAGGCGGCATTGACCGCTGAAACGCGTAAGGAAATGGAGGCTGTTTCTGTGCTGCCAAGCCATGAATAAATGCATTTGTCTCCAGCATCGGGCCTCTTTCTTGTTGCCTTGGATGATTTGGGTGGGCTGCTCCGTGCCCATCGCTTTCAGAGGCCGCCCTGAAGGGTCGGGGGCTCCGGTAATCGGAGGAGTTTGCTGGATGTTGAATGAGGAGCATGACCCACTTGCCCTCTCTGAACCTACGAAGGATTGTGCCACTAAAGCAAACACAGAGAGCGTTTGGAAGGGATTCGGAAGGGAGAACTCTCTTTTCTGATCGTGCTGGAGACAGGCAATTTTTCGAGGCTTACATGAACAAGTGAGCACTTTGCAAAAACTATAAATAAACGTGAACAGTTGTATTTTGAATATTTTCCACTCCAACATAATGCGAGTAAAATAAGACCAGGATTTGCCTATCTATTTTGAAAAACGAACTTACCTGCATTATGGGATATGAAGTTTAACTGACTGGTCATGTGACTTTTTACTTTAAAGCATGCACATTTGCACCTTGCCTGTGATATTGCCTCCACCTGTGAACAAGGCGGCATTGACCGCTGAAACGCGTAAGGAAATGGAGGCTGTTTCTTTGCTGCCAAGCCATGAATAAATGCATTTGTCTCCAGCATCGGGCCTCTTTCTTGTTGCCTTGGATGATTTGGGTGGGCTGCTCCGTGCCCATCGCTTTCAGAGGCCGCCCTGAAGGGTCGGGGGCTCCGGTAATCGGAGGAGTTTGCTGGATGTTGAATGAGGAGCATGACCCACTTGCCCTCTCTGAACCTACGAAGGATTGTGCCACTAAAGCAAACACAGAGAGCGTTTGGAAGGGATTCGGAAGGGAGAACTCTCTTTTCTGATCGTGCTGGAGACAGGCAATTTTTCGAGGCTTACATGAACAAGTGAGCACTTTGCAAAAACTATAAATAAACGTGAACAGTTGTATTTTGAATATTTTCCACTCCAACATAATGCGAGTAAAATAAGACCAGGATTTGCCTATCTATTTTGAAAAACGAACTTACCTGCATTATGGGATATGAAGTTTAACTGACTGGTCATGTGACTTTTTACTTTAAAGCATGCACATTTGCACCTTGCCTGTGATATTGCCTCCACCTGTGAACAAGGCGGCATTGACCGCTGAAACGCGTAAGGAAATGGAGGCTGTTTCTGTGCTGCCAAGCCATGAATAAATGCATTTGTCTCCAGCATCGGGCCTCTTTCTTGGTGCCTTATATATATATATATATATATATATATATATATATATATATATATATATATATATATTACCTACTGGCGGTCGCCAGTAGGTAGTTATAGTTAGGACCACGTTTCCATAGGAAAACCTCAACATTCTATTTTGAATAACTTTGGCGCCGGTCGACGAATCCTCGCGAATTTCTCAAAATAGGTGGGGCGCTCCGCTCCGCTCCTACCCTGAAAGTCTCGGGGGGATCCGTCAAGCGGGGGCTGAGATAAAAGGGGGGTCCCAAAACGCGTTTTTCCCATGCATTTTTCCATAGGACCTTTAGAACGAGCTACAGCCCGAACGGCTGAACAGAATTACTCAAAATTTGGCAGAGAGGTAGTCCCTAGGTCAAGGAAGTGCCTTTTGTAGGTTTGGTGTAAATCTGTTCAGTAGATTCTGAGAAAATAGCCTTTAAATCAATATATATATCTGAGCCCGCTTACGGTACGCTTACCGTACGCTTACGGTAAGCGTACGGTGGCGTGCGCGAGCGCGATTCTGATTGGCTCTTAGATCTTAGTAAACATTCGAATCGGCCGAAACCAGGAAGCGGCGGCCGCCATTTTGTGTATTTCACACAAAAAAAAGAGTGAAAACAAGGAAAGGGGGCAATGAGGAGAGTTACAGACCCCCTAACATTTGTAAGGGGGTCAAAGAAGGACAGAAAAGTACAAAGAAAACATTTATTGATTTTAAAAAAAATCACGGGGTACGCGTACGGTAAGCTTACGGTAAGCGTACGGTAGGAAAAAAAAAAAAAAAATGAAAATCAGATTTAAGTGTTTAGATATTAGGGGGCTCTAAAAAGAGCCGTTGTGTTTATGAAATGATTTTTTAGTGGTACCTACAAGTAAGTACCGATGCAGAGTCTAAGGTTCAAGAGGAAGACTCTGTTCCCTTCATCATTGAAGTGCACACCATCTCCTCTATAAATGTCTTGCATGTCATAACGCAAGTTGTTGTGGTAAATGGCACCCATACCATAGTCACGGAGGAAAGCAGAAACAGATTTGTTGACGTGCTTTCTTGCTTTGTCATCGCACCGCGTGCCCACCGTGCGTGCACGGCACTAACTGCGTAAAGTGGGCGCGCGGTGCGCGAAGCGCACCGCGTGCTCACTGTGCGCGCACGGAACGAACTGCGTTAAGTGGGCGCGCACGCCACGAATGGCGTAAAGTAACTTAGCATTTAAAAAACCGTACAAATTCACTGAAAAAACCATAGGTTTCACACACGTTATAGTTAGGAATTAGCATTTAAAAAACCTTGCAAATTCACTGAAAAAACCATAGGTTTCACACATGTTATAGTTAGCGGAAATTTTACTGATAAAAAACCAATGAAATTCCCCCGTTATAGTTAGTGCAGGCAACTATAACTCACGCGACCGCAATCTTCTGCTGATGACATATGTGTCTTTATGAAAAAAAAATATTTGTAATATATGTATAGCTAAAAATGTATGGAAGAAGACATGGGCAAATAAGTGTCTAAATACAGTATTAGCATCAGCAGAGGATTGCGGTCGCGTGAGTTATAGTTGCCTGCACTAACTATAACGGGGGAATTTCATTGGTTTTTTATCAGTAAAATTTCCGCTAACTATAACATGTGTGAAACCTATGGTTTTTTCAGTGAATATATATATATATACTGATGAAATTTTTGACAAAGAACAGGTTAAGATACTTGCAAGATTCCGGGCACGAGGTTACCCTGAGGGAGTATTGACTCGAGCTTTGAGTAAAATCAAGGAAGTTACGAGGCCCATGAGTCTAGATTACACTAGGAAGGATCAGGAAGAAGAAGCCTGCTTAAGGGTTATTACAACCTTTACACATGATTCCAAAAAAATCAACAAGGTCTTAGCAGATAATTGGAAAATTCTCCAATCAGATAACATCATAGGGGAAAAAATAAGCGATAGACCTCTTATCACATACAGAAGGGGCAGAAACCTTAGGGACATGTTAGTTAAGGGTGACATAACTGTAAACAGCAACAGAAATATTCACAATCTCAAAGGATTCTATCCTTGTGGACACTGTCGGGCCTGTAGGTCTAGCATATGGTTAAAGAGTTTGAAGTACCAGGGTGCCCCAAAAGAACTATCTCACAGTTCCTTACTTGTAGCTCTAACTATGTGATATATGTTCTGGAATGTCCATGCAGGCTTAGGTATGTTGGGAGCACCATCTGCATGGTAAAAAAACGTGTTCAGGAACATCTAAGAGCGATTACTCATGCAGGTCTTCATTATCCCATTGCCAGACACTTCCAAGAAAAACACCAATCTAACAACCTTCTTTTGAGATTTTTTGCAATCGAGCAAATTGTCCTGGTTAGTCGGGGTGGAAACAGAGAACTCGAGTTGAGGAAAAAAGAATCCAAATGGATTATGGATCTCGAGACCCGAATGCCGGGAGGACACAACTTGGATAAAGAACTGGCCACACATCTGCATAACGATTAATTCACCTTATCTTTCCCTTTAGCTTTTCTCCTGAGTGTTGTGACTGTGTTGATATACTAATTGAATTCGGTTTTTCTAGTATATCTGCTTCATGTTTTTTTAAAATTGTAAATACCTTTTTCTTCTCATTTTATCACAGGAGAAAAGGAAGGGACCCATCATGTTCCAGGACTCTGCACGGGTTCCCCACCCTTTTCTTCAACATGATTCTCTGCACTCACTGTGAGATAAGGATAAAAAATTAATATTTTCTATTTTTAACAAAATAATTTTTTTCTATTTAAATTGGTTCTCACATGTTAACTGTCGGTAGTTCATTTTGTATGATATATCACTTTTTGATTGAACTTGGAGTTAACCAACTTAAAAGCAATCAATGTTTTCAGGCCATGGACACTTGTTGACTAGATGGACTTATTTTCCTCTCATTGTACAGTACTGACTGCTATACCGGCTTTTCTTTAAGACACTGTAGAATTTCAAAGTCAGGAATTATTATCTACTACAGATATGAAGCGAATATGTAATATGAACCTGGCCAACTTGAGAATGATACTACTTTAGTAGCGTACTATTGATTAACGCGCATTAGAGTTGCCACTGATGCATTTTTGATGGGCTGTATACACTATACTTATGGTGTACCATTACATGAGCTCCTCTTCATTTTATGAAGATAGTCAACTGATTCAGAGTTAGAGTAATCTAGGAGTGTACTAGATTATTTTATCCACTTGGAGAATTGAAATGCCAATAATCACGCTATTTTTTGCTCTGTATTGTTTTTGTCATGCGTTTACAATACGTGAGTCTCAAGATTCTCGTAATGAATTTCCTGGTGTCTTTGACAATAATTCGCTATGAGACACACTAAGTGATAACATTTGCTAATTGGTGAATCTTAACCTCTTACAAAATGGCCGCTATTCTTACCTTGCATACTTGTGTATTTGTTGGTCCTTCTTCTATGTTCAATGCTTATTTATGCACTTTCTTTGAAACTGTATTATCGTGTGATCAAGACACATTGTTGGTGTCGAAACGCGTAGCGGTTAAACAAGAATTAAACTTGGTGTAGCAACTTGACCTCCGAGAGTGCGTCTATTACTTGATGGACTTTTGGATTATTCACTTCCGGCTTAGGGCTTTTGCCGGTTGACGCTCCACCTGACTCGGGACTGGTCCCAGGAAAACCCACTTCATTTTGCATTTCATGGAGGGACTGCATGCCGGCCATATGAGAGCGGAGAAGAACTAATCGGGATATCGGTGACGTTGGAGGACGTTAGCCCTGAACACGAAGGTAGGCTTGGCCCCGGGTGTCGCTTTGGTTTGGGGGAGACGTACGTGCACTGTGTGTCTGGGCGGGCTTCCCCTCCGGGTTTGATGCTAGGGGTCGGGCTGTGCCTTTCTCGTATGCATGGGCAGAATTACAAACAACAAGCTACTCGAGTGTTTGCCACGTGACGCCAATTGGTGATTAATTTGCTGCCTCACTCTAATCAACAGTAGCGATTCTCCACGAAGCCTCATCCGCATATGCAATGGCATCAGGAACTGCCTAATACTAGGCGGGGGGGTCAAGAGCTTACCAAGCAGCGAAGAGGGACAGCGGGACTAATCAATACCGCTGTGTGGTTTCCTCGCGTTTCAATAGAAAGTGTATGCGTGCAGTAGCACGCATTACTTAGAACTACCTGTACACAGTCACAACACAATGTCGGAGGAAAGCGAAAGACGGAAGGAAGCGCAAGTCCTTTTCGCCCGTGCTCCAAGGAAGGGCGCTACGACAATATCATTGACAGAGAAACCTAAAGACAATGCCTTGTATGTTACCCTCAGAAGATACAAAAAGTTGAAAAAACAAGAGTCATCAAAATGGTGGGAAGCGATCTCCCTCCAGGACTAAGTAGATAAGGACATGGTACCGAGGGGTTTAAGAATCTATGTGACTCCATCACACGAATCCCCCAACCCACGCATGCTCGAAGAATGGGCGGCGAACTCAGCATCTAGTTCCAAGAATATGCTGGGCATATTGATCAAATACGCGTGGGAGGACAGAGATAAAATAATTAAAGAACTAGAGGAGATAGAGGAAGATTTCAAAAAGAGTAATGAACAGGACAGTATCAAAAAGTTCAAGGATGATCTGAAAGGAAGACTAAAGAAATACGAAGAGGACATAAAATTACGGAAACAAAGGAAATTGCATAGAGACTGTGCAGACTACGAGTCTGGTTGCATTCTCACTTACAGTCCTAAATACGATCACCTGTATAATCAAGAAACTATCACAACAAACAGACCTGAAGATATTGTGAATGCAAGTGGAATGACCGTTAATACAGTAACCAGTGACTCTGATACTGACATCTCAGTTAAAACAACCAGTACTTCCTCTGATGTGGAAATAATCACCAGACAAGCAACTTTTTTAGACGAGTTCCGAGTTCTTCGAACTCGCCGCCAACCGGAGCAATCATCGGGAATAACACCGCAGAGAGGCCGTGGCCAGAAACGGGGGCGAGGAAGAGGAAGAGGCAGAGCCGCTCCAAGCAAAGAAGACTCAAATATAAACAAAGGAGGAAGCAGAGGGCCCATGGGAACCAGACGAGGTGGCTACAGAAACATGAAGTAATCAAGGATGACGAAATGGTAAACAAAACTATCATTAATTTATCATCAAGAACATTGTCGAAAGCAGAGAAAACCACCTTATGTCTAGGTCTCACGTTTTGCCCCACAGAATTGTTCAATTACGCTAATACCAGGGTGGACATCTTCAAATTTGTGCGCAAACTAAAACTACAGAAATGGCACACTTTGATGAACAACAGACCCCCTGATAATACCAATATTAGTACAGAACACAATACACAATCTATGGTCACCATGAGAGATGCTAATCTACTACAGACAATGTACACATTGGGTGGGATAGCCACAGAAGATGATGACATTAGGTCTATGGCTAATCAAGCTAATATTCCAACGGATAGAGCGGCTTGTACTCAATTCAAACCGAAATCTATTTTTTGCCCTCTTCTTCCCCATGACTCCATTGACACTTTTCACGAAGTAGTAACCAAAGAGCTTACCCAGTACAAGCACAGAATATCAAGAGCCAACAAAGTACAATTTAATTTGTCTAAAAAACAAAGGGATTTTATTGTGTCTTTAGCCAATGATGAAAATGTCATAATACGCCCTTCAGACAAAGGTGGTAATGTGGTGTTATGGGGGAGGGATTTGTACATAGAGGAAGCAAACAGACAACTGAGTGATGGTGAATTTTATTGTAAAAGCAACACCACAGAATACAACCAGAGCATAACCACAACCTGGGAAAAGTTATCCACATGGCAGGAAACAGGTCTCATCACGTGGCAGGAGTATTGTTTTCTTAAAAAAGATTACCCTAAACTCCCTATACTCTATTTACTTCCCAAAGTTCACAAAAATAGTAACAAACCACCTGGGAGACCCATTGTCTCATCAATAGGGAATATCAATGAAAACTTGTCCAAATATGTGGATCACTTTCTTAGAGACTATGTGACCCAGCTACCATCGCACATAGAGGACACTAAAGATTTCCTTAATAGGATTGATAAAATCAAGTGGGAAAATAATTTCATTATGATCACATTAGATGTTTGCTCACTATATACCATCATAGATCATGAACAAGGAATTAGAGCTGGTCAACATTTTTTGGAAGACAGAAACATGAGCCTTTTTGACCACACACAGATGCTCTTGGAAATGATAAGGATTTGTCTTGTTAATAACATTTTTATGTTCAACGGTGATCTCTTTAAACAAACACGAGGTACCGCGATGGGTTCGTGCTTCGCGCCGAGTTTTGCGAATCTTTTTCTTGGCAAATGGGAGGAAGAAATTCAAAGCAATACTTTGCTTCAATCTGAACTTGTGCAGGTTAAAGTCTGGATGAGGTACATCGACGACCTTTTTATAGTATGGGGTGGCACAGAAAATGAAGCCATTGATTTCATTGGCAAACTTAATAACAACCTGTACAATATCAAATTGACTTACAACATAAGTAGGTCTGCAACTGAGTTTCTAGATGTACTCATAACTGTGCACAATAATACTCTGAACACCAGCCTTCACTGTAAGGAAACAGCTGGTAACAACCTCCTCCATGCCCTTAGCGCCCATCCGGAATCGTTGAAAGGGAGCATTCCTTATGGGGAACTATTGAGAGCACGGAGAAACTGTGGTACTGATGAAATTTTTGACAAAGAACAGGTTAAGATACTTGCAAGATTCCGGGCACGAGGTTACCCTGAGGGAGTATTGACTCGAGCTTTGAATAAAATCAAGGAAGTTACGAGGCCCATGAGTCTAGATTACACTAGGAAGGATCAGGAAGAAGAAGCCTGCTTAAGGGTTATTACAACCTTTACACATGATTCCAAAAAAATCAACAAGGTCTTAGCAGATAATTGGAAAATTCTCCAATCAGATAACATCATAGGAGAAAAAATAAGCGATAGACCTCTTATCACATACAGAAGGGGCAGAAACCTTAGGGACATGTTAGTTAAGGGTGACATAACTGTAAACAGCAACAGAAATATTCACAATCTCAAAGGATTCTATCCTTGTGGACACTGTCGGGCCTGTAGGTCTAGTCATATGGTTAAAGAGTTTGAAGTACCAGGGTGCCCCAAAAGAACTATCCCACAGTTCCTTACTTGTAGCTCTAACTATGTGATATATGTTCTGGAATGTCCATGCAGGCTTAGGTATGTTGGGAGCACCATCTGCATGGTAAAAAAACGTGTTCAGGAACATCTAAGAGCGATTACTCATGTAGATCTTCATTATCCCATTGCCAGACACTTCCAAGAAAAACACCAATCTAACAATCTTCTTTTGAGATTTTTTGCAATCGAGCAAATTGTCCTGGGTAGACGGGGTGGAAACAGAGAACTCGAGTTGAGGAAAAAAGAATCCAAATGGATTATGGATCTCGAGACCCGAATGCCGGGAGGACACAACTTGGATGAAGAACTGGCCACATATCTGCATAAGGATTAATTCACCTTATCTTTCCATTTAGCTTTTCTCCTGAGTGTTGTGACTGTGTTGATATACTAACTGAATTCGGTTTTTCTAGTATATCTGCTTCATGTTTTTTTAAAATTGTAAATACCTTTTTCTTCTCATTTTATCACAGGAGAAAAGGAAGGGACCCATCATGTTCAGGGACTCTGCACGGGTTCCCCACCCTTTTCTTCAACATGATTCTCTGCACTCACTGTGAGATAAGGATAAAAAATTAATATTTTCTATTTTTAACAAAATAATTTTTTTCTATTTAAATTGGTTCTCACATGTTAACTGTCGGTAGTTCATTTTGTATGATATATCACTTTTTGATTGAACTTGGAGTTAACCAACTTAAAAGCAATCAATGTTTTCAGGCCATGGACACTTGTCGACTAGATGGACTTATTTTCCTCTCATTGTACAGTACTGACTGCTATACCGGCTTTTCTTTAAGACACTGTAGAATTTCAAAGTCAGGAATTATTATCTACTACAGATATGAAGCGAATATGTAATATGAACCTGGCCAACTTGAGAATGATACTACTTTAGTAGCGTACTATTGATTAACGCGCATTAGAGTTGCCACTGATGTATTTTTGATGGGCTGTATACACTATACTTATGGTGTACCATTACATGAGCTCCTTTTCATTTTATGAAGGTAGTCAACTGATTCAGAGTTAGAGTAATCTAGGAGTGTACTAAAATATTTTATCCACTTGGAGAATTGAAATGCCAATAATCACGCTATTTTTTGCTCTGTATTGTTTTTGTCATATGTTTACAATACGTGAGTCTCAATATTCTCGTAATGAATTTCCTGGTGTCTTTGACAATAATTCGCTATGAGACACACTAAGTGATAACATTTGCTAATTGGTGAATCTTAACCTCTTACAAAATGGCCGCTATTCTTACCTTGCATACTTGTGTATTTGTTGGTCCTTCTTCTATGTTCAATGCTTATTTATGCACTTTCTTTGAAACTGTATTATCGTGTGATCAAGACACATTGTTGGTGTCGAAACGCGTAGCGGTTAAACAAGAATTAAACTTGGTGTAGCAACTTGACCTCCGAGAGTGCGTCTATTACTTGATGGACTTTTGAATATATATATATATATATTACCTACTGGCGGTCGCCAGTAGGTAGTTATAGTTAGGACCACGTTTCCATAGGAAATCCGCAACATTCTATTTTGAATAACTTTGGCGCCGGTCGACGAATCCTCGCAAATTTTTCAAAATAGGTGGGGCGCTACGCTCCGCTCCTACCCTGAAAGTCTCGTGGGGATTCGTCAAGCGGGGGCTGAGATAAAAGGGGGGTCCCAAAACACGTTTTTCCCATGCATTTTTCCATAGGACCTTTAGACAGGGCTACAGCCCGAACGGCTGAACAGAATTACTAGAAATTTGGCAGAGAGGTAGTCCTCAGGTCAAGGAAGTGCCTTTTGTAGGTTTGGTGTAAATCTGTTCAGTAGATTCTGAGAAAATAGCCTTTAAATCAATATATATATCTGAGCCAGCGTACGGAACGAACTGCGTTAAGTGGGCGCGCACGCCACGAATGGCGTAAAGTAACTTAGCATTTAAAAAACCGTACAAATTCACTGAAAAAACCATCGGTTTCACACACGTTATAGTTAGGAATTAGCATTTAAAAAACCTTGCAAATTCACTGAAAAAACCATAGGTTTCACACATGTTATAGTTAGCGGAAATTTTACTGATAAAAAACCAATGAAATTCCCCCGTTATAGTTAGTGCAGGCAACTATAACTCACGCGACCGCAATCTTCTGCTGATGACATATGTGTCTTTATGAAAAAAAAATATTTGTAATATATGTATAGCTAAAAATGTATGGAAGAAGACATGGGCAAATAAGTGTTTAAATACAGTATTAGCATCAGCAGAGGATTGCGGTCGTGTGAGTTATAGTTGCCTGCACTAACTATAACGGGGGAATTTCATTGGTTTTTTATCAGTAAAATTTCCGCTAACTATAACATGTGTGAAACCTATGGTTTTTTCAGTGAATATATATATATATATATATATATATATATATATATATATATATATATATATATGAATTCCAAAAAGCTGTCTCCCACTTCCTGATAGCGAGGAAGAAGCACACGGACACCGATTCGGGCTTCACAGGTTTTAATAAAGATCAGCACCCACACAACACGCCATTACGCGTTTCGGCCACCAGATGGCCTTGTTCACATAAAGTAACTGCCGCTTCATTAACCTTTATATTTAGGAGCACTCTATGACCTTGTGATCCTAGTGTTAAATAAACATAGAAAAAATATTCTAGTTTACATGGCAAATGTAACAATACAATATATATACAAACTATATTGGTAATTGTAGCAGCATGGGTCTATGAAATTCCACAGTGATAATATTGGATAATGTCTGTTTGGAACTGTTTTTAAACTCTTGGAAAACTTTACAGACCATGTAAAAACACAGTAGGTTCCATGATTCAAATGTGCAAGTTTAGCTTGTGCAAATACGCAGAATGATAGTGCAAATCCTGATTATTAAAGTGCAAAATGTTCCTTCAAAGTGCAAGAATGCAAAAGTGCAAAATACGCAACTGTGGTGCAAAATGCAAACAAATGTATTGTATATCCACACATAGCAACTATATTCTAAACCTGATTCATACAGTTAACTAATACACGGTCTGAATTCTTTACAATTTTTCAACAAATGTTAAAATTATGTCAAAGTACAAACTCATTTCATAAAACCCGAAATTGCTTCGTAAAATCTTTTGCCAATGTAAAAATCATGAAAGCTGGTCAAAAAGTGAAGAAAGTGCAAATAATGATAGGATAGCAACACAAACGAGGGAAGAAAGCAAACAAACACGGGAAAATGATATTAAAACGCTTATCATATGTGTGTGTCTTCATGTTGACATATACACAATGAATTCGGCTAACCATCTAATCTTTCGAATAATTTATCTACGGTATAGTATTTAGGCATGTCTAATATGTCAGCTTTCACCTGAATTATAATACACATAATGATGAAAGGAACCTGACTGAAGGATTCATTAGATGTGTAGAGCCGTAACGCTCCAACATACGAGGAAGAAATGTGTATTTTTCTTTTTTTCTTTTTTTCTGTTCTCTTTTTTTCTCTTTTTTTTCCCTCTTTATCTCTTCACTTCCTAAACTATACCCCTTTAAAAATTCGAAAGACAAAAGAAAAACAAACAAGACATAGAAGAAACAAATTAATTCAATGGCTGGATAAAAAGTCTACTCTCAAACAATATTGATGAGGATACAGGTTAAATATATGAACTGGTCAGTGAAATGGCTTCGGTCAACAGGATTGCCAATGCACACACTGTGAATCTTAATCAACTATTAAAAGAGTATTAAAATAATTTTTTGTACAGTGTCGCCTGCAAATACTCAAATAAAATTGTGTAAGTCCTCAGTGTTGTTTAGCCCTGTTGGGGCTTTGCTATCGAATTCGAGTATGTATTTGGTTTCGAGTTGTCGTAAAGCTTTCTCTCTGTTGCCCCCTCTTCGCTGTGCGGGGACACTGTCGACAACAAAGTATTTCAGGCAACTGAGATCATTGTTGTGTTGTTTTCTGAAATGACGTGCTACAGGGTAGCTGGAGTCATTATTCACAATTGCCCTTAAATGCTGTAAAATTCTGACATGGGCTTGTAATTTGGTACTCCCAATGTAATTCAAGCCACATGTACAGAAAAGGACATAAACCACAAATTCAGATCTACAAGTAAAGTGGCCCCTGATTTGTCTAGGGTTAGCACTGAATGGGACTGAATATTCAGTAGTATTTTGACCAAATTTGCACGCTCTGCAACTGGTGCATTTGAAGAACCCATTTTTGGGTTTTAACCACGAACAGCTAGTATGGCTTAGGATGTTGGGTCTCATGAGCTCTCCTTTCATGGTTCTGGCCCTTCTAAACGTCAGTACTGGTTTAGAGGGTAGCGTTGGGGCCAAAACACCGTCAGTTAGCACAATCGGCCAATTTTTATTAACAATGGCCCTGATCTTGTGGTGCTGTTTGTTAAATGTTGTAATCAAACGTGGTACATTGGAGATTGCGTTATCGGGGATATCAACTGAATTGTGTTGGCTCATGTCGACCGATTTATCTATAAGCAGTAAGTCCCTGGGGATGGATTCCACTTTCTCATAGGCTTCCCTGAGGATCCCCTCAGAGTAACCTCTTTGCCTCATCCTACTCATTGCCTCCTCTGAACATTTGGCTCTCTCCTCTGGTATACTACAAATACGTTTAATACGGTGGAGTTCCCCGTAGTGGATGCTTTTTATAAGGTGTGGTGGATGGGCACTGCTGGCATGTAAGATAGAGTTGCCAGCGGTGGGCTTTCTATACAGACATGTTTCTATTTGGTTCTCGATAATCGTGATTTTGGTGTCTAAAAATTCGACTGATGTATTGTCTATGTTAAAAGTGAATTTGAGATTAAAAGTATTGGTGTTTAAAACCTCAATAAAATTTATCACACTTTCACGATCACCTTTCCAAACAATAAAAACATCGTCAATGTATCTGAACCACTTTGCAATTTTGGATCTAAACACATTAGCATGGGTTCCCATGAGAACCTGCTCCTCCCACCAGCCAACATGCAAGCAGGCATAGCTGGGGGAGAAGCAAGCTCCCATGGCGACTCCCCTCTTTTGGGAATATAAATCATTTTCAAACATAAAATAGTTATTGTTCAATGCCCAGTGAATAAGTTCTAAAAGCATAGCATTGTGACTGTAAAATTTGATGGGTCTGCAGTCCAAGTAATGTTTAATGGCAGCAATTCCTGTATCGTGTTCTATGCTAGTATACAAAGACTCTATATCTAGAGTCACCAACAAGAAATCCTCATGCCATTGAATTTCAGCTAGTTTCCTGATAAAGTCACCAGTGTCCTTAACGTAAGTAGGTAAATCACGGACTAATGGCTGCAAAAAATAATCCACATACTTACTCGCATTTTCACTGATGCTCCCAATAGATGAAATAATGGGTCTGCCTGGTACCGGCTTCACTCCTTTGTGGATTTTTGGTATCAGGCGAAACGTGGGAATAATCGGAAACTCATTGAAAAGAAAATTAAATTCATGGCTTGAAATTAATCCCTGCCTTTTATAGGCATGTAACATTTTCTTCAGGGATTCCTTTGAAGTATTGTAGATTTTCATGCTGATTTTTTCGTAGCAATCAGTGTCCGAAAGTTGCCTTTTCACTTCAGTTCTGTATTCTTCCTTGGGCCAAATGACAACATTGCCCCCCTTGTCAGACATGCAAATTACTAGGCCGGGATTATTGTTCAATTTTTTAATCAAGTTCTTGTATTGTGAATCCTGTTGTTTTATTCTCCTGCTGTTGGAACTTGTGGCCCGATAGAGGTCTTTTAAGTCATTGGTCACCATATCTTGAAAAATATCGATAGCGTCCTTGGGCATCATAGGAAAAAAATTTGAATTGCCTCTAAATGGACTCAGCCCGGCACAAGGTTCTGTGCCGATAATTGATGCAAGTCTGTCCTGTGAGGGCCGTGTGTCAACTGGCTGACTGACGGAATCAGAGACCATATTATTTATATCAGCCAAGGTGATGAGTAAATGTGCATCGGCTGCTTCCAGATTGTATTCTTTGGAAGTTGTGGTGTTGTCATTGGGCACCGCATTCGTTTTGTTGCCGGTTTTGATGGTGAAACATTTCTTTAATTTCAACTTTCTTGTGAAATTGAACATATCCGCTCTAGTTTTGCAGTAGTTGAAATTATTGCCAGCGCAGTACGAGAGACCTAAAGATAGGATATTTTCCTCTGCAGCAGTAAGTTCGAGCTTGGAAAGATTCACTATGGTGTTGTTGTTGTTTTGACCACCGTTTAGCGTCTTCGCCATTGCGTTTTTCTGCCTCTTTGCGCGGCGGGCCTTTCTTCTGGCATTGCGTTTTTTGTTTTGCTTTGCCCTGCGGATACTTGTGGTTTCCGTGGCCTCAGGATCTGACGGCGGTCCTCGGCTAAAAATTTTAGCTCTTCACCAGGTTGTAAGATGCTGGACTTCGAGAAACCTCGGACCAATTCCTCGCCTTCGCTGCCACTGCCACTGGTCAAGGAAACAGAGTCACCTGTATCTGATTCTATTGGCATGCACTGTTCACTACTATTGATGGATACTTCACGAGTGGTAGTGGCCAGTTTGTCTGAGCGTCTCTTCCTTGCGCTGTCATAGCGGCGAGCAAAAGTAAAAATCTGCCCAACCTCGTAATCTTCTCTATCCCTGGTGAACTTGCGTAATTTCCTCAACTTGATTTTCTCTTGTTGTTTGCTGATCCTGTCCTCAATTTCTTTTCTTTGTTTGAGTATTCCTTCTTTTTCCGGTCGTCCATTAAGTTGTTCGTTAATCTCGTCTATCTTCTTAATGAGCGCATCACGATCGATTCGGGCGTATTTGATGAGAATTTTGACTGCGTTCATAGACGCATTGAGATTGTTGTCCGCCCACTCCGCTAGCATTTCTGGGTGGATGTTGTCAAAATTGGGTGCCAACATAATCCTCAACCCTCGTGGGATCCGACCAGCTTCTACATATTTGGTCAGTGAAATCTCCTCCCACCACTTAGTCATTTCACTCCGTTGACATTTCTCGAGTGATTTTAATAATGTCTTCACATCCGGGTTGGGATCCGTGGTTAAGTTGCTGCCCTCATCTGTGCGTCTCGTGGGAGCTGTCATCAAGTTTCTAAATAGTTCCTCAGCCTCCGCCTCGCGGTCCCGCTGGGCGTTACTAGACATGTTTGTGGGGTGTTGGTACTGTCCTTTAGTCGAAATCCAGGGGTTACCCGGATCTGTTGTATATAGAAGCACTGCCTCGTTACTCGTGCGCGTCTGAAATCCTCGTAGCCCGACTTTGGAGAAAATCGCCTGGAATCACCAACAGCTGCGTCGGAATATTGCGTCCGGCAATGCTTCTCCAAGGGCACTCTGGGATATATAGTCCGCACGAGGGGCCGCCACGTTGTTTCCTTACCAGGAATACAGGACATGCAGTGGCTGAAAGCGGCGGCCGGCAATCTTCGAGGGGATCCGTGAACGGTAGCAGACCCACTACCGAATGATTGATATGAATTCCAAAAAGCTGTCTCCCACTTCCTGACGGCGAGGAAGAAGCACACGGACACCGATTCGTGCTTCACAGGTTTTAATAAAGATCAGCACCCACACAACACGCCATTACGTGTTTCGGCCACCAGATGGCCTTGATCACATAAAGTAACTGCCGCTTCATTAACCTTTATATTTAGGAGCACTCTATGACCTTGTGATGCTAGTGTTAAATAAACATAGAAAAATTTTTCTAGTTTACATGGCAAATGTAACAATACAATATATATACAAACTATATTGGTAATTGTAGCAGCATGGGTCTATGAAATTCCACAGTGATAATATTGGATAATGTCTGTTTGGAACTGTTTTTAAACTCTTGGAAAACTTTACAGACCATGTAAAAACACAGTAGGTTCCATGATTCAAATGTGCAAGTTTAGCTTGTGCAAATACGCAGAATGATAGTGCAAATCCTGATTATTAAAGTGCAAAATGTGCCTTCAAAGTGCAGTTTCATATTTGCGGCGTGTCCAGTCGCGGAGCCGCACTGCCGTGAGAAGCGGATCCAAGACGACACGGCGTGTTGTCAGCTTTGGACAGTTGGGGCCGTTTTTGAGGGGTCAGTATACGGCAGCGTTTGTGAGGAGGTGACTCTGTGAGACAATCCCACTTGGGCAGTAATGTGTGGGTTAGCAGTGGAAAAATGCCCACTGGGGCGAAAAGAACACTACAATCACCATCATGCAATTCACTTGAAATTAATATAAATTGTGTCATGTGACTGCTTCCTATTAACTGATTCCTGAAGCCTGTGAGCAAGGGCGCAAGGCCCGAAACGCGTAAGACCACGGATGTTTCCTGGTTTCCTCCTTGTAACGCTGCAACCCTCAATAAATGTGTGTTAACCTACCTGGTGTGCGGATCCACTCGAGGGCAACCTTTTCTTTCATATTTGCGGCGCGTCCAGTCGCGGAGCCGCACTGCCGTGAGAAGCGGATCCAAGATGACACGGCGTGTTGTCAGCTTTGGACAGTTGGGGCCGTTTTTGAGGGGTCAGTATACGGCAGCGTTTGTGAGGAGGTGACTCTGTGAGACAATCCCACTTGGGCGGTAATGTGTGGGTTAGCAGTGGAAAAATGCCCACTGGGGCGAAAAGCAACACTACAATCACCATCATGCAATTCACTTGAAATGAATATAAATTGTGTCATGTGACTGCTTCCTATTAACTGATTCCTGAGGCCTGTGAGCAAGGGCGCAAGGCCCGAAACGCGTAAGGCCACAGATGTTTCCTGGTTTCCTCCTTGTAACGCTGCAACCCTCAATAAATGTGTGTTAACCTACCTGGTGTGCAGATCCACTCGAGGGCAACCTTTTCTTTTATATATATATATATATATATATATATATATATATATATATATATATATATATATATATATATATATATATATATATATTACCTACTGGCAGCCGCCAGTAGGTAGTTATAATTAGGACCTATTATCCATAGGAAATCCGCAACATTCTATTTGGAATAACTTTGGCACCGGTTGACGAATCTTCGCGAAAGTTTCAAAACTGGTGGGAAGCTCTGGTCCGCTCCTAGCCTGAAAGTCTCGGGGTGATTCGTCAAGCAGGGGCCGAGAAAAAAGGGGGGTCCCAAGACATGTTTTCCCCATGCAATTTTCCATAGGAACATTTAATCGCAGCTACAGCCCGAACTGCTGAACGGAATTACACCAAATTTGGCAAAGAGGTAGCCCTTGGTTCACACTCATGCCTTTTGGTTAAATGGTGTAAATCCGTTCAGTAGTTGCTGAGAAAATCAAAAGTAAAATCACATATATATCTGGGCGGAGCCTAACCACACATCTCATCATGAGATCTGATTGGCTGTCAGCACTTCATCCAAGAAGTGTCGGCAGCCATCTTGGGACCAATATACATGATAGCACCTCATTAAAAAGCATTGCAGTTTATAGAAGGTTTTAAGACTTTAGTTACATTATAAACCATTTGTTGATGGTACCATACTCATTTTAGGAATTGTGGTGTGTTCTAAGGTGATTTTACCATGTGAAAAAGCCTTCTGCTGGGATATCATGAATCATGTTTGAGAGAAAACTATTTTCTCATGCTTTTCCCACAGAGGTTTGGAAGGTGATCTATAAGCTAAACTGAGGGCATATTTTCTATAAATTCACAGTATCTTTCTCAGTCATGTGAAAATGAAGTCTGACATTCTCAGTAAAACATGTACATCCAACAAGGGCAGAGACTGTCAGTTGATTCCTTTGTGTTCTACTGCAGCTTCCCAGAGTGTTCTAAAGAACAACTAGAGCGCTAACAGTCCTACTTATGACAAACGTATTGCACATCTGAAGCCATCTTGATTGGAATAAAGTGTTAACTCTTAAAACATTTAATTTAAAAAGGAACAAAATGAGGGGGTTCATTTTGCCATAGAAAGTATGATTAGTGCTGCAGAAAGAAAAAGTAAGGCACATTTTGAGTGACTTCTCAAATCCTTATTCTGACAAGCAGACTGAAACATGCACTTTCAATACCTGCAGCAGACTTTCCTGGTGAGCAGTAGCTTTACTACAGTGATCTGATGAGCAGCTAGAGTGCTAACATTCTAAATTTATGGCAAATGTGTGACACATCTGAATGCCTTCTTGATGGAATCAAAGTAAAAAACTGAAAGTATTTCCTACTGCGGAGACTGTAGTAAATGAGAAAAGGAGGAAACTTCATAACAAATAAGTCTTCCAAGATGGCCACCAGCGACAAAAGAGCCCAAATGTAGCACAAATATCACCCAGATGTAGCCCAAGTATAGCCCAATGACAGAATGTCCCAGAGTATTCTAAAGAACAACTAGAGCGCTAACAGTCTTACTTATGACAAAAGTATGGCACACCTGAAGCCATCTTTGATTGTAATAAAGTGGTAACACTTAAAACATTTAATTTGCAAAGGAACAAAATGAGGGAGTTCATTTTGCCATAGAAATTATGATTAGTCCTGCAAAAAGAAAAATTAGGGCACATTTTGACTTCTCAAATCCTCTTCTATTTCATTAAAAAATTCTGACATGCAGACTGAAACATGCACTTTTAATACCAGCAGCAGACTTCCGTGGTGAGCAGTAGCTTTACTACAGTGATCTAATGAGCAACTAGAGTGCTAACATTCAGAATTTATACCCTGCTAGCCCCGGGGACCGCCACCCCCGGGGCTACAAAATAAATGGGTGGGGGGTTCAAAGGCCCCCCAACCCCGGGGACCGCTACCCCCCAGGGGTTTCCAAAAAATGGGTGGGGGGTATCAAAGGCCCCCCCAAGCCCCAGGGCTTTTTATATTGTGGGAGGGGAAGCCGCGTGTCTGTGTGGCTCCCGACTCTGCAGTG
Source organism: Triturus cristatus (assembly GCF_964204655.1). Lineage (NCBI taxonomy): Eukaryota > Metazoa > Chordata > Amphibia > Caudata > Salamandridae > Triturus > Triturus cristatus. The sequence goes on along the minus strand of NC_140583.1, from coordinate 1,173,999,596 downwards.
TCTCGGGATGCCCACCCCCTGCTGTTTGCTATGGCAGGGCGTGAGCTGAGGCTGCCGCCCTGTTATAGCAAACATGGTTTGAATTTTGAAAGAGAGAGCAGGGAAATCTGCTCTCTCTTTCAAAATGCAAACCATATTGCTTTTCCACATAGGTAGCCGGCTGGGACCGTGGGGGCATTGGGGCTCCCCCCACAGGCCCCAACATTGTATATAGGCCCCGGGGGATGAGGTCCCCAGGGAGAATAGAAATTAGTGATAGGTGAAATTTTTTTTTTATGGGCAAATTAGGAGTCGTGCACCCAGCGCGGCACTCAGCGCGGCCCCCTGGTATGCACGCGCTGGGTGCGCGACTCCTACGCATTGGGTGCATGACTTCTAACGTGTTGGGTACGCGACTCCCAAAAAAAAACAATAACAAAATATAATTAATATATTTTAAAAAATATAAAATAAAAAAACAATATTAGAGTTTCAATATTTAAAAAAAAATAATTCAATTTATATTAAAAATATGTAATGTAATTTAAAAAATAAAAAAAATATAAAAATAAATAGTTTAAAAAATGTAGGAAAACAGTATCAAAAAACAAAATATAACAATTAATATATTTAAAAATGAGTGTATATGATAGTCCTGTACTGAGTGACCGTAAGTATGAGTGATTGTACGAGTGAGTGGGTCTGTGTGTGGACCTAAGAATCAGTGAGTGGGTATGTAGTTATTGGTGTTGGAGTGTCACTGGTTTTGAGAATGGCCGTCTGTAATTTAGAGTGCGTGTATCATAGGTTATATTAGGGTGTGAGAAGATGCATCAATTTATCACATGGATGATGTCATCATTGATGTCATCAGTGATGTAATTTGAGATGTCATCAGTGATGTCACTGACCATGTAATGAGTGATGTAATATGTGACGTCATCAGCAGTGCATTGCGGGGGCGCAAGTTATAGTTAGCTGACCTAACTATAACGGGGGAATTCCACTGGTTTTGTACGAGTGAAATGTCCCACTAACTATAACTTTCCCTAAAACCTATGGTTTTTTCAATGAATTTCTAAGGCTTTTTAAATGCTGATTTCTAACTACAACGTGCCTGAAACCTATGGCTTTTTCAGTGAATTTCAAAGGTTTTTTAAATGCTAATTCCTAACTATAATGCCCTTGAAACCTATGATTTTTTCAGTGAATGTATATATATATATATATATATATATATATATATATATATATATATATATATATATATATATATATATATATATGTATGTACATATATATTAACCAGTGGGGGTCATCCCTGGGTGGTTATAGTTAGGCTCATGTTTTGATAGGAAATACCTTTATTGTGTTTCTAATAACTTTAGCACCATTTGCCGAATCTCCACAAAACTTTTCAAAAATGTATTACTGTTTGACCAGTTTGCACATGAAAGGTTTTTGGGTGATCTGTCAAGCACTACAGAGAAAAAGGGGGACCCCAAAACATTTTTTCCTCATAAATGTTTCCATCTGAACTGTAGACACAGCTACAGCCCAAACAACTGAATGGATTTACATAAAATTTGGCAGAAAGTTAGATCTTGGACCAGAAAGAGTGTTGTTTGTGATTTGGTGTAAATCAGTTCAGTAATTTTTGAGTAAATAATGCTAAAATAAATTGCATATCTAGGACGTGGAGCCTTCGTGGATCCTACCTACAGAACTCTTGCTGAGATCTGATTATCTGATTATCTGCCACTACCTCAAACATGGAGTGGTGGCAGGCATCTTTGGACTTGGGACTGTGCCCTAACAAATGCAACAACAACAAAAGAGTGGGCAAGGTAGGGATTCCCGGACCCCTTATAGATACATGTTATAAGTAGTTTATACATTCTGTAATTTTCAGATGTCAATGGACACATCAGAGTTACAATTTTTCTCATATAGAAATATATTTCATTTTGTGTAAATCAGTTTTTATTGTTATTCTTTCATATGCAAACATTTGAAAAAACAGGTACAATCACAGGTTTTCCATTGCGAACACAGTTGTCACATATAATACGATTGCCATATAGGGTACACTGTTTTCATTTCAATGTAGTGACCATTCCGATGCCGATCTTATTCATAGAAGGGATGGTGCATAATCACATTTATGTTAAGCTTGCCTTGCTTGTGGGTGTGCATCCGCTGATGTCACTAGTGGAGCAGATGACATCCCTATGTTTTGAGTGTGAGGTACCTGTTCCATATGTACCTGCAGGTAATGGGAAGGAGGTGGAGTTAAGTTTGACCAAACAAAAATAACTAGGAAAAACTTGGCACAGATGAGGTGTTGACTGGCCACCGCCTGAGTTAATTGCACATATAGTGCGCACATTTGCAGTCTCGAGCATCATGACGAGGATGTAGTGGGTTTGGGCGAGCACTTTGTCCATTCGCTGCATGTCTACTTCATTTGCACAAGGGTAGGGCAGAGTCTCACAGCACACAGTTCCACCGGTGAAGTGGTGGGGGGGCATGCGCATCTTGTGGCAGTTCGCACTGAAAATCATGTAGGATAGCATCCCAATTTGCAGCTATGAGGATCTGGCGGAGGCCTAGAGTGTCCTCAGTAAGCAGCACCAAACTTTCTGCCCTACCCCACACTAGTAGCGACTGTCTATAGACCACGAAGGTGAGGGGTCGGGCGATTTCCATCCTTTCGTGATCAGGCCTAGCATGCCTAGGTCAACAATGTGAGCGGTGACTTTCTGCCATTTGCTTCTGGGGTAGAGGTGTAATAGACAATCGTCCCAGTTGTGTGATAGGCTGCGGCCAGTGCAGGCAATTAAAGCAGTATCAACCGAGCATCAGTAGGCATGCAGGGTTGGGCAGGCCAACAGCATGTGAAGGAGGTCTGCATTAGTTGCGCAACACCTGGGGCAGATGGCATCTGTGCGGTGAAAGAATCTATTTCTTTTGGATGGGGTGAGGTGTGCTCTTTGTATGATGTAATGCTGGATGAGGCGGAAGCAAGCGTCATGGGGAATATATGTTGGACTAACCAGTACCTCAGCCCATTCCTTATCGGTGAAGGGGCGATGTCTGTCTGCCTCTCAGTGTTGCCTCAAGGGTGTTAGTGTCACCTCTGTGGGCTGGTGTAGAGAAGCAGAGACCTCTTGGTGAGATGCCTTCCCCTCCCCATTACATGTAGATACAAGATGATTAAATGTGTTGTGTGTTCTGCAGCCATGCCCCCCCTTTTGCTACCCAGGGCGGCAAGCAGGGTGTTGTACAGAGGAAATTGATGGGGGGGCAGGCCATTGATTTCTGTTAGAGTGTCGTAAGGCAATAGGGAATCATCTTAGTATAAATCACCCAGTGTGTGAATACCCGCCTCTAGCCAGCCCGTCAGCTCCGCAAATAAGGTTATGGAGCCACAACGCGGCATGCCTTGCAGGGGGAGTGCCGGTGCATATGGCAGCGTCAGGTGCCTTATATATATACTACTGCGGTAACATTGGTATGCGACCCCCAAGAGCAGAGGCTCAGGTAGTCTGTGTAGGGGTGGATTAGCTGGAATATGTATGAAGTTGACCAGGACAGGGAGAAAGCAGCAGTGTTGTGTTGCTGGAGTCCTGCCAACCACTTTGCCGACCATTGCAGCTGTGAGGCAAGTTAGTATTGCTCCATATTAGGCACTGCCAATCCTTCCCTATCGGTTGACAGGTAAAGTTTAGTAAGGGCTACACAACAGTGGGAATTGTTCCATAAGAATTCTCTCATTGCCTGTTCAAACGTGCAAAACAGGGAGGGCTTAGTATACAGAGGCAGGTTGGTGAAATAGTATAATAATCTGGGTAGAGCCACCATTTCTAATAGAGCTATCTGGTCCATTACCGATAACGGGAGAGTGTGCCAGAAAGACATCTGGGACCGGAGAGCAGTAAACGCCTTCCCCAGGGTGCTGTCTAGTAGTTCTGCCTGCTAGTGATACGTTCTGATTCCTAGATAACGGAATATGTCAGGCTGCCACCTGATGCAACTACCATTGAGAACAGGATCAGGGTCCTGGCACCTGGGCACGAAGGGATAGAGACATGACTTGCTCCAATTAACCAGCAGTCCAGAAAGGTCTGCGAAGTTGCTGAGTATTTGGTTCAAGGTAGTTGGGATCGAGCGCGTCTCTAAGATATACCAAGATATTGTCTGTGTATAGTGAGATAATGTGTGTGCTGTCTCCCAGGGTGATATTCAAATCCACGCCCGCTCCCGGACTGCAGCAATAAGTGGCTCAACTGCCAGGGAGAAAAGCAGCAGGGACAGCAGATATGGGGGTGGAGAAGTAGGGACCAGTTTTCACTCTAGCCGTCGGCATTGTATAGAGGAAGCGGATGAATCTGCCTTTGATGCCGTATTTGGTCAGGACAGCAAAAAGAAAGTCCCACTCCAGGGAGTTGAAGGCTTTCTCAAGATCAAGAACCAGACACCTAGAGTGTCTCCATTTTAGAGGAGAGTAGGTAGAGGCCCTTAAGAAGCGCCTCAAGTTCAATGATGTGCTGTGAGATAGAACAAAGCTGTTCTGGTCGGAGTGGACCAGAGATTCCACCAACAATGCCAGGTGGTCAGCAAGCACCTTAGCCAGGATTTTATAATCCTTGTTTAAGAGGGCCAGCAGGCGGTAGGAGCCCAGCTCTCTAGGGTCCCTGTCCGGCTTAAGCAGGAAAATAAGCAGTGCAGCACTATATAATGCATGCAATTGCGGGACCAATGTGTGCGCGTATGTCTTGTAAAACTGGAGGGTAGGCCGTCAGGCCGAGGAGTTCTACTCAATGTTGGAGCTCTAACCGCTTTGCGGATTTAGAAAAGTGAAATCAGTACTTCTAGTTGGGGTGATGGCGGGGAGCTGCAACTGAGCAAAAAAGATTGCAAAATACTCATTATATGGTATGGATACATACAGAGCACTGTATTGTTGACTTAATTTGGCATGAATCTCACATTGCGTGTGTAATAGTCATCTCATATAAACATGTAGGGCTTTAATGGGGTGGCGAGCCTTCTCCTGATGTATAAGCTATGCCAATATGCGCCCTGTGTAATCTGAGGCTGTATGAGTGCAAGAGGAATGCACTGCATAGTTTAAGCACCTAAGGCGCTCTAAGAGAGCAGTGTGTTCCTTGAGTTTTGCATCCAGCTGAGATGCACATAACTGCCTTGTCACTGTTCGCATCTGTAGCCACAGGAGTTGTCTAATGGTGTCATTGAGGGGCCTTCGGATATTCCAGCTGATTTCCAATCTGTTTCAGTTCCCTGATGGGTACCTTGAAGGCCTCCCGTTCAGTGAGCTTGCTTTGTGTAGAGACCTTATTGAATTCAAAGAATTTCAACTGATGTGGAATTGAGTGCTTCTCGGAATGATAAGTCCTCCAGAGTGGAAGGTTGGATGCGCCATGTGGGTATGGCCTGAGGGGATACCTCCCACTGAAGCTGTAACAATTTAAGATTATGGTCCGAGTGTGTGCAGCCAAGATATGTGATTTTCCAAAATGTGGGAAACAGCATTGTGGATGTGTAGACCATGTGGCACTGAGTAGTGTGAGTACACTCCAGTGTTGGGGTTGTGTGCGTACCAAATATCCTAGGTACTAGACAAACTGTAACGGACAGTCAACAAGACTGTTTCTTGTTACCCTCACACATCCCTCGGGATGTCATACTTTATCATTGGGTGGGTGCTCCTCATCAGGCCCGAAGGATCACTTTAGCAGGGATCGTTTAATTGTCTTCCTATTTTATGAGTGTGAGAGTGTCCTAGTAGGGTGGTGAGTGATCAGTGTGGAGAAGTGATGGTAAAACTAGCTAGAGGACATCAAACTAATTTTAATGTGTGAATTCTACTGTCAGAATAAAAACCTAGTAGGTTGGTGCTACTATGGAGGTGGCAATGGCCCCTTTTATCTTAATGGTGTTTCAACAGTGAGGTAAAAATGGGTCAACATGTTTTGCGCCTCTATTGGTCAAAAAGATCTTTTGCACTTCTTGGGGACCAAAAGCAAATGGAGGGTGATAAATCTGACCCCACGTGTAACCTTTGGGCGAGTGGTCCCCCTCTAATAGGGTGGTACCTACTCATTACTAATATCACTGGTTGCCCGGCCTAGTCACGATTGTAATCAAGTTTTATGGGTTAATGCAGGTGATACGCACAGTCGTGGAGGTTTTGATGAGTGCGCTGCTCGCGCAACCCACCCTCACCTCTGCATACCTAAACAGTGTGGCCAAACAGTGGCAACTATCGAGAATCTCTATCAGAGAAAATTGAGCATGTGTAGCAGAGTAGGTTTTTTCCAGTACCCCTGATGTAGAGCATATGATGTACCGGTGATGATATGTGACGAGTTATATGCCAGTGCTGGTAGGAGGTTTACTTCGCGACTGTGTGTGGTCCCACTCTGTATGACTGAGCGCTAATGGGCCCTTTTGATTTTGATCCAGGGCGGGCACCACCTGCTGGCGATCACTATCACAGAAGTCATCCTGAGTTGCCAGCGGATCAAGGGCAGAGCATCACCGACCATCAGATCGGGTCAGATAATTTCATCAGCGGTCTGCAGTTTCACGTCCGGAGGCACCAGTGATTCCATCCTGGTCGGGCATGTGTTTAAGTAACCATCTTCACTTAAGAACTTCACAGAATCAATGTCTGGATCTGAACATAAAAGGTCTGGGGTTCGAGCCCGATGGTGGCCTCTGTGATGGCACCCAGTGGGAATGCTCAACCGCAAAGTAGGAGGATAGTGCTGTGGCAGGTATTAGCTTGCAGATCCAGGCCTCAATGTGGGCCACTGTGTTGTGGCCCACCACTCCCTCTGGAAGTCCCACCACCCGAATGTCATTTTAACAGGACTGACGTTCAGCATCTTCTATTCTAGCCTGCGGAGTTCCCAGCAGTGACTGTATCAAGGTCGTCTTTTCTTGGGTTACGGGCTGTAACTCTGCCAGTGTGAGTTCAGTATTGTATAGTTTATTGGCTAATTTATGATGGTCTGATGCAGCAGGGAAAAATCCAATGTTACTTTGTCTATCTTACCGTCGAGGGAGATTCACATTGTAGCAATTTTCTCCACTGCTAGAAGGACATTGTCCAATTTGGCGCTGAGTATGGCATCAGGTTGTGGCGTTTCTTCTTCAGATCATGCCCGAGCGCCCCATTGAGATTATTGCAGATTGTGCCGGGGCAGACGTAGCAGACAAACGCAAGCGATAAATTACTATCTGTAGAACAGTGGGCATCTGCTGGTCTGTGGTCACCTGTCAGTGTCACTCGCACCAGCCGCCCAGAATGGAAACCAATTATAGGAGGCAGTGGCAATGCCCCAGTAAGGTGGAAGCCCAGTGTGCGGATAGATCAGTGGATGTGTACTGTGGTCGCCAGGGCAGTGGATGTGCCAAATGACCCCAGACTGTACTCAGCCTCTGTGTGGACCCAGCAAGGTGCCTCCAGCCGGATGGCAGAAGCAACGTGAATCGAGCAGACCTTCCAGTCCCGGACCCCACCCCTGCGTTTTACACAGCCAAACCCCTGTGCACCACCAACAGTCAGGGCAGCACGTCCCGCCCCCAAACCAGTCCAGTTAGTGTGCCCAAGGGATGGGTGGCAGAGCAAGCCCCATGACGGGCCTCAGCAACGTGCATCTGTCCCCTTGCGGCCCCCCCAAGCACAGTCTAGGTCCGATTCAACCCCTGGACTAGTGCAGTAGGTGGAGCGTTGGGGGAAGAGGGGAGAAAAACAATAGGGGGAGAAAAACGATGGGGGAAGAAGAAGAAAAAAGCAAATAAGAAGAGAAAAGAAGGGGGAAGGAGAGGAAGTGTCTCAAAAGAGAGAAAAGTGGTAGCATCTACTGTGCAGAATCATCTCAAGCCCCGAGTCTAGCAATGAAACATGCATTATTAGTTCCCAACATCTATTCAAATGCCAGTGACCTCCCCCAGGACAGCAGTTTCCGCCAGTGACTTAAGCAGGTTGGCCTGGACCTGATCCAACCCGGGCCCTTTTTTTAGAGGACAGTGTTGATCCGCAGAGAGAGGGTGGAGGCCGATTCAGGTGTTTCTAGTTGCCGGTGCCCAGTCAGGTGCACAGTGAGTGCCTGGCAGTCTCAACGCCCCACCAAAGGCCCACGCACATCATTGAGGTCCAAGTCAACAGACCCCTGCAGCTCTCACCCAGGAATGGCCCGTACTTTTCTGCCTTTCAAGACAGAGGCAGACCCCAGGAAAGTCAGTAGAACCAGGCTGCGGCTGGGTAGCCCCCCCTTCAGCTACAACCGAGGCGCAGTCTAGGCCCTATCTGACCTCTGGGCCAGTGTGGGGAGTGCAATTCTGGGTAGGGGAGGGCGTGGGTATTTCTGGCAGGAGGCCCGCAGCACATGGCTCACCTCATTGCACACCACGCGAGGGGCAGGCCACAGGCAGGGTGATCCTCCCTCCACACGGGTGACAGGGCAGTCGATATCACACCTCCCGTCTGCCACAACTGCACTTTTAGGGTATCGGGGTGGGGTCAGAACAACAGCAAGTGGCCTATGGAGGCAGTGCCTGGAACACATGAGCCTAGTCCCAATCTGGCTCATGGACTCTTGTGGCAGGCCACGTCCCACGACAGGGAGGATGGCAACAGGAGATGGCCCGATTCTCTGGGACACAATTACCACCTTGACTGCAGCCTGCAAGTCCAGCATCTGGGGCTCCCACCAGGCCTGCATCCACGTCCCACTCATCTCCAGCCACCGAGCCCGCAGTGACCTTGATCGTTGCTTATGGCTCCAATAATACGGTCACGCAGAACCACCGGGGGTAGCACAGGCTCGGCTGCCCCAGCCACACAGCAAATTCCTTTGAAGTACTGCACCAGGATTTCCTGCCATTCACTGCGCCAGTTGTGCTGCAGTAGGGATGCACCATTAGAGTTAATGGGGTGACCCTGTGTCCCTCAGAACCTGGGTAATTATGATATAGCAAACAATTGGTTCTGTTGGGCAATACAATTACTATCGATGTAGCTCAAATTACTCTCAACAAATGCAAAACATTTTTTTTTTTTAAAAAGGGGAGCAAACATATGAAACGAATACACCAAGAGAAAGAAATTTGCAAAAAGCAAAGTTCTTTACTCTTTTTTTATTCACAAGGAAATTGAATATGGCTGTCACAAATACAATTAAATTGCGGCGAAACAATAGTGACTATTGTGAAAATAAGTGAAATACGGTGACAAGTGAAGTCAGTGGTGAACTATATACACGACATACATAAGTGACAAAAATACATTTGATTCAAAATTTCTGTCCTATCACTAAATTTATAACATGAATACCCAATGATGATTTAAAGTTAGGGTCAAGGAGACCGTATGGACATGAATGACAATAATGTTGACGATTCAACCCCGGACACAGCGCAGAATGTTATGCATCACAACGGGTCTTCTTCAGGACTGTGAATGGCTGGGTGGACAGCCTATAAAATTAATTAAGAGGAGTCAGGGTGTTCTAAAAGTCAAAGAACTATTGTGTGTATTGCAGTTGGTAAAGGAATGGCTTACCACATGAACAGATAATTCAATCAATGGATTAGAAGGAAGCTGTGATCCTAGTGGAAGATTCCACTAGAGGTTGGAAATCTACAAATAGAAAAAACCCATTAGTATAAACTTAATGGTGGTGTATGACCAAAGTTGTGGTGATGCAGCTGGAAAAAGGCCTTACCAGAATTCCTGCTGAAAGTCGAGACGTGGTATGGATCCAATAATGGTATCCAGAGGTAATTTAATGGATCAATCCACTTGGCTAGGGTCCAAAGGATTGAAGACATCCACCATCCGGAAGGAGTCTAAGATTAAATTAAATGACCTGTCATTATATTGTCAAAGCCTGTTTTTGCTAATGTATTAAATAGTAAAATTAAAAAACATTCATTTTGCAAAACAAACGCTCAAATTGTTAAAGACCTCCACCAGCAGGTTGGAGTCTAAACAAAAATTGAGCAAGGTATTGGTTTAGAAAAGTGTCAAAAGTATACAAGATTCTGACATACATTATTTTCTCCAGGCTACTGTGTAAGACTGAGGAAAAGAAGCATACCTTTAATAAGAGCAGTGGCTCAAACAGTTGACTTCCACCAGCCGGTTGGAGTCTTGTAATGCCGAGCTTGCTTGTTTATTAATGCCACCAAGAAAGGTCTGCTAGTGCGGGGTTAAAAATAAAAGTTCTTTCAGGGAATGTCTCTTTATGGAATAAAATGGGTCAGAGACGCGCGCTTGTGCACGTAAATGCTTCCTCTCACCTTCAGAACTTGCGCTTCGTATGCTGTACGACTAAAATTTCTTTCGAGTGCGGCCGCAGAGTAATCTACCAGCTTTTGACAACTTGTTGACGTTATAGTCACCTGGATTGGCCCGCGTGCATGTTGAGGTGCAACAGCTCGGCAGATCTGACGTAAAGCGCTGTTGTCAGTATCAACACTCTGTTTCAAATAGCCGGGTCTCTCTGAACTTTTGATACATTTGTGCACTAACCATTTCAGAGTGTTGTCCGTGATCCGCTAAGTCAAAGGAACATTTTAACACAATAAAGCTTTGGAAACTCGGCAGAGCGTCTAATGGAAACATTTTTTTAAAACGTGACACATTGTTTTTTGAACTATGTTACGATGTAGACATTTGAAAACAGTGACACATTTGCAAACAAAACATATTAAAGCTGGCCATTTTATGAATTAAATGTATAACTTTTGATACATTTGTACAAGAACCATTTTGTAGTGTTGCACGTGATCGGTTAAGTCCATTTTAACATAATAATGTTTGGAAACTTGGCACACCGTCTCATGGTAACATTTAAACAAGCATTGGCATAGCCAATAGGTCTCGCTTTTGGGACCTTATAAGTATTTAGTTATGCAGCACAATATCCTTGGTGCAACAACATTAACTTTTGCATGGCTAAACACTTATAAGGCCCCAAAGGCGAGACCTGATGGCGATATATGACTGACAAGAACTGCCATCGATGCAGCCATTAGCGCTACGAAGGGAGAGTTACGCCCCCAGGCAGTGCTTTACCAATTAAATAAATGCAAATACGTAACTAGATACACGCATAAAAACGCATGTGGAAGTTTATGACAATTGCTTCAACTGAGGCGATACAAGACACAACCTCACACAGTGGATGGTGGCTTCAATGAATGGCCTAGCTCTATGAGTACCTGGAGATATGGCGCTTCCTTGCACATGTAATGGGCACGGATAGTGTCAATGGCTTACATACTTAAGACTTCCCACTCTGAAATGTAAAACAATATATAATAGATGTGCGTTGGCAGTTAATTATACTGACTTACTAAAGTTTGTCATTCTTCTGCATGCCATGACATTTATCCTCCTGCAAGGCAGACACAAGTTCGCTTTGTTTACTTTGGCAGTTCAATTTATTTCGGTTTACAGAGCAAGTATTGTCACAATAGCAATTATTCGGGACCCTTCTGTTGCGATCACTTACATCGCACTTGGGGAATACCGTTCTTTTTAAAGGCTTTTTTTTTTTTGCGGTTATATTTGAATCCCCTTGTTGTGGTACTCAGTCACCTGGCAGTTCAAAGCCTCGACTTCTCTGTTTACAAATTCAGAAGCCAACCACATTGGCTATTTTAAGCGGCATCATGGAATCCCTCAAATGAAGGTCCCCCGTGGTCCGAAGGCCTCCCTCTGAAAGATAGCGGCACAGTAGCACGCGTGATGTAGAACAAACCTGTAAACCCCAGGATGGCTGTTCCTAGTAAACGAGTCTTTGTTTCCATAGTGCAGAGCGTCTCAAATGTTCCTGCTCGGTCCGTGCATGGAAACAGGAACGAAAGATGCTTATAGCTCGTGGCCTCGTCGCCAGGCCAATGTTTAGTGACGAAAAACTCATTTTTATGACTGATCCTATAGTTTGGTGAATGCGCCTTACAGAAATACATTCAACAGGTGCAATCACTCTCAGGCACGAGTCCATGGGAGCTCTACATATGCAAACGCATGAATAAGTTTCCCGAAATTCCAGTGGCTAGGTTTTTTTAAAACATGCATAGTCAAAGGAGCTTATTGCAAAACTTGACTAATGTAAATGTCCTTCATGTGTCCCAGGTGCATTGCTTTCCTGTATATTGTTTGCCCTTTCAGTTCAATAGCACCTTTATTAACCAAGGCAGCCATGTTGTCCCTCGGGAATTCCAAGCCTCGTTATTAGTAATGTTAATGGGAACCTACAGAAGTGCGACACGACACTTCTTTGGGTCTGGTCTCAGATGGAGGTGCCCGGATAACCTCGAGGATGTAGAGAGAGTATACGGTTCTTGTTACTCTGGTAAGTGCCTGGTGTATGGCGTGAAGCATTCAGAATAGTGCAGAAACAACCCTACTGCGCCAAACACGGCGCTGCACTTTTCAGACCAAGACACCGCGCACCTCCCGTGACAAGCGGGACTTGTTACAGGCGCGCGGAAGGTTCTTCTAATTACTGGTGGTTCATTTCCGCAGAATGCACGTTTCATAATTGTGTGTTTTGTGATATTTAGTACATACACAAACACATGCATGTGTGGAAAGCTTACGTCATAGAATAAGGAATGGCTAAATCGTTCTTCCTGGAGGCGTTAGCTTTTAGAAGTAAACAGCTGATTAGATGATTGGGTTACAGCTTTGCTTGTGGTGTTTGGACAGTTGATGCGCAGAAAATTATAATATGAATAGCGCTGTTACAACCTCAGCTGGACTCAAGCAGCTATTGATTGCAGTGGTTTCTATCTTGGCTTCGATATTTCATTCTGAGACGGCGCAACGAGTATTGCGGTAATGAATCAACAGCGTTCCAGGCTATCAGAGTTGGGTATTTTCATGGAAAATGTATTTTCCTAAGCAGCAACAAAACAAGCTTTGGCAACGCGGCCGCGGTCGCGAAAGTGAAAGTGATCGCGATTGGAAAGACACATGGGGCTGCGCGCGTGCACGTTCACGTGCACTGAAGCTTTAGGCCACGGCAGCACTTTTAAAAGCCTGTATACAAAATGTCTCGGCCAGATCAGCGCAAGCGCTGGATCAGGCGAGACCTAAAAACGGGACTCATTGTTGTTTGAAACTCTGTTACGATGTAGACATTTGAAGACAGTGACACATTTGTAGTCAAAACATGTTAAAGCTGGGCATTTTACGAATTAAATGTATAACTATGTACCATTTTAAAATGCATAATCAACACATTTTCGATTCAGACTTATTTAAACAAACATCTAATGGCATCCCGAGATGTAATCATTATAATGCCGTTATTTTCTCGTAAGAGCTATCAACATTGTTAAAAGAAGATTGATTGAATGACGGAACTGAACATGATGATCAGATTTCTTGTTAGAGTGCACACATGAGTGGAATGTGAATCTCTTATAGACATACACATCATTTTGATATACTTCTGTGAGCACCATTCTGTTAGTTAAAGATATGGAATGTCTCATGCAATAAAACAGACACTGTTCCGTCTACTGTTACTGTAACCATTCAAGTGTCTTCGCCAGGCTCTCGACTCGCATGATAACAGCAGGTCAGTTATCATGGACATTATATAACAAGGAAAGTAGTATGTACTGCCCTGTTATGTAAAGTGCATTGTGGGTGTTGAGACTGTGTAGGTCTCTAAGTGATCTCTAGCCTGACCATCTGTCTGTCATGTCTAATGCAGCGTGGCAGTGGAAAATCAGTGGGATTCTGAGTAACCTACAGCCTGACCATCTGTCGGTAGGTCTCCTCTTGTTCATGGAGTCCCTGGTTAACAGAATCCAGAGTATGTATCCACCTGCACTCCTTAAAACTGAGAGCAGAAAGTACGTTGCCACCTCTTGGATGTTGGTAGATTTTTTCCTAACACCCACCACTGTAGGTTATCTGCCGTGTGACCAGTTGCAGAGTAGTGGTCCACTAAGGGAGCTCCTTGCACCTTGCAGCGAATCCTACTGCAATGTTGCAGGATCCTTGTTTTTACTTTTTGAGTGGTTTGGCCTACATATATTTTCTCAGAGGGGCATCTTATAGCATTGATTATATTAGAGCTATTGCAACTGGTATGCTGTGTTAGAGAATACGTTTGGCCATGGTGGGTAAATGTTGAGCCTACCAAGGAGAGATTGCACACTTTGCAATTACTGCATTTAAAGTGGCCCACTAATGGTGGCTGTAGGAGAGTGGCATCGACTGCATAGTTGCCCCTAACTTTTTGCTGATGTTTTGACTGTTTTATGACACTAGCCAGGCTGTGGCCCTGCTATCCAGGACCCCAGCCTATCTGCTTCTTCTCTAAACTGATGTGAGTACCCTAGCTACCTTCCAATTGGATACTGAGGACACCCTGTCAGCCCCTTGTAGATGGTACCCTAGGTACCCAGGGCATGGGTCCCTCAGAGGCCTACCAGGGGCTGCAGCACTTATTGTGCCACCCCTGGGACAGCCATACCAAATGACACCACCAGACCACTACTGTAGTCTGGGTAAGGTGGTGGGAAACATTGTTTACAACGACTTGCGCTAGATGGCGCTCTAGGACAAGGAATAGTATAATTTACTATCCAACACCTTCCCTACTGTACGTAGACTGGAGTTGGAATAGTAAATTATACTACTCCTAAGTCCTATTCCTTGTCCTAGAGCGCCATCTAGCGCAAGTCGTTGTAACGACTTGCATTGTTAAAACCGCGATGTAGTGTACCGCGATGTAAATGTATGCGTTGTAACGTCATACATCCAAGGTGGTGCTTGCACTCCTTACAGGGATCTAGGTATCATGTATCCCACTTAATACAACACATATATCCTCATAGGTCACCCCTAAAGCAGGCCTTGCTAATCCTACAAGGCAGGGTGCTGAGATATGTGTGAGGGTGGACCCCTACCTGAGTAGGGCCCCTCTGCGACCTTCGTAAAACCATTGCTGGGTTATTTGTAGTGTACAATAAGTCGGTTGCGCCACTCAACTGAGTGGAGTCCCCCGGGCTCCAATGCCCCTCAATTGGGTTTCAATAAAGTAATCAAAGGTTCTACATAGGTTGATGTTTCATGGTGTTTTATTCACACACAAGTTTCTTTAAAGTTTTCTTTTAGCATTATTCCAATGCGGAATCCCAATGCATTTCGGCATTAACATAACATGCCTTCATCAGGGGAAACGTTTCTATAATGTAAACAAAAAGTGTAGCACTCAATAAATGATTCTGGACAGGTACGTGGTTATATGCAATAACTGTGATGTTACGGAATACAAAGTGTTTAAAAACGATCGGTATTTGTGAGCATTATCTTAAAGTACTATGCGTGGTGACAGCATTAATCCGACGTGTTTCGCAGTGAGCCGACTTTCTATTATGTAGTTGTCCGTGAACATCAGGAAGGTCCGTGAAGGTTAGCTAAGTGCACTGTTGAGTGAATACAGAACGGGGATCAATGAAGCTGGCTCAGGGTGTGTTATAATAAAACGTGCTAGTAAACATGTGTGTTTTCGATATTAGTTAGAATAAGACAAATGAATTTTAAATGTGTGCTATAGTGCTCCATGCAATGCAATATGCGTCGCGGCTAAAAAACATGCTTTTAGAATCGAACAGTAATGTTCTTACCGAGTTAAGCGTGATGA